>NC_031768.1:61070271-61285760 GCF_001522545.3 Parus major | reverse complement strand
GACGCGTCAGGTACTCAGCGAGCCCCGGCAGCCGATACATCTTTTCCGTGAGACGGGAAGAAACGCAGAGCTGTGCATAAGAGTAGCTGTACAGAATAAGCGTACGGAGCAGGGCAGGAATTGCAGATCCTTTAGGAGCGCTGGTTCAGCCAGACCAAGTGCTGGGTCCCGCACTTCGGCCACAGCAACCCCGGGCAGCGCTACAGGCTGGGGGCAGGACAGTGGGCCAGGGGAAAAGCACCTGGGGGTGCTGGTCAACATCAGCTGAACGTGAGCCAGCAGTGTGCTCAGGTAGCCAGTTAGGCCAATGACATCCTGGCCTGTGTCAGCAATGGTGTGGCCAGCAGGAGCAGGGCAGGGATTGTCCTCCTGTACTCAGCACTACTGGAGTTATATCTCAGCTGTGTCCAGTTCCTCACTACAAGAACCTCCAAAGAAGGGTAGTGTTGCTGGGGAAGGGTCTAGAGTACAAGTCCTGTGAGGAGAAGCAGAGGGAGCTGGGGGTGTTTGATATGGGAAAGGGAGGCCTGAGAGACCTTACTGCTTGCTCTCTGCAGCTGCCTGAGCAAAGGCTGTATGAGGTGAGTGTTGGTGTCTTCTTCCAGGTAACAAGTGACAGGACAACAGGACAGCAGCCTCAGACTCCACCAGGGCATGTTTAGGTTGGACATCAAGAGGAATTTCATCATGGAAAGGGTTGTTAAACATTGGAATGGGTGGGCACCCCAGTGAAGTTGCCATCCCAGGAAGTGTTCAAGAAACAACTACACATGATGGCATTTGGTGCCACGGTCTAGTTGACAAGGTGGTGGGTGACCAGTCAAAGGTTGGACTCAATGATCTCAAAGGTCTTATCCTAAATGGTTCAGTGACCTCTCAAGCTAACATTCATCCAAGTCCTAACTGAAACATTACTTTTAACACTGTGCAGTAAAATTGCATATAATAAAAGAAGTTCTGGCTGTGGGCATCTCCTGGACTTTAAGTCAATGAGATTCAAAGTGCCAGTGCCCTGATTCAATGATCTTAAAAATCTGCTATGTTGTCTGCAGTTACATACTCACATTTAGAAGGCAAATCTCTGCTGCAAATAAGCACATTTATTTTCAGACTTACATGATGACAACTTCTTAGAAAAGGAAAAATATTTGTATGGAAGGGTTCTTACTTCCTGCACATATCTGTCATTCGCCTGTAAAGTAACTACTTTTAGTGAGACTGCTGTCAAAACTCTGTATTTAAGAAAAATCCAAACAAAAATCAGCATGAACATTAATATGTTATACAGTTAAACTTCACTAGTATTTTTACAATTCATACATTCTATTAATTTGTTCAGGCTTTTCCTTCATAATCATTAACTTAAAACAGGAAAACAGTGTCTGGCTTTCTGCTTTATAATTAGATTTAAACCAATTACAGAAAAGTGAATACAGAAGAAATCAAAGTATATAAACTCCAAATTAAATGTTTGATTTGTAAACTGTAGTGGGATTTGGACATTCCTGATGATGATTCTCATGAAACTGTGGCAGTAACTTTACCCTGCTTCTAAGCACATTTAAATACTTTTTGTATTCAGGCGGTACCAGATGCTGTGGAAGGCTTGGGGTTTAGGACTAAGTCTGTCATTGACCATTGAACTGCAGACAAGTAGACAGACAGCTTGGAAAAGTAAGCTGAACCCCTAAAGCACAGCTGAGTCCATTGCCTTCTCCTCACAACTGGCTTTAAGAGCACAAAAGAATTTAAAATGAGACCAAAGCATCTCAGAAAACTTGGTCACAACCAGTGGAGACCATGCCAGCTGTCAGCCAGAAGGAAACACACCCTCCTGGGTCACTTCCCTCACAGCTGCTTTAACATGCTGTTAGAGCCAGGCCCTGCATCGTCCAGATGGCAGGCAAAAAATTTGTCTCATGGCCCTCTGTGCATTCCTCCTTTTAAAGAGTTCACAAACCAGCCTCAGTGTAAATACTAATTTATTTTTTTTTTAATTGTTAGTGCACCAAGCACCTTCTCAAATCAAATTTTATGCACTTTTTCATCAAGCAAGGCTCCTAGGGCTCCCCTCCATAAACAGGTAAAACCAAAATATCATCTCAGAATGCTTCAAGTTACAGCTGGAGGGAGACAAAGGGAGGCAGCAGATGAATCAAGCAACAATAACATTTAATAATCCATCCCAAAGCTTTGGATATAGTAACTACATCTGAACTGCAGTAAGAAGAGTTAACATATATGTACTTCCAGAGAAAGTCACATCCTTGTGTAAAACCATATTTAAGTTGCTGCAGTTTTTTTCCCTTCTCCTTTTAAGATGTACTGATTTGAATTTTTTAATCCTGTATTCTAAAACATCTTCTAAATGAAGCCTTTAGGCTTCTCAATAAAATTACAAAGGAAAGAAAAAATCAGCTCCTACTGGGGAAAAAAAAGAAGCAAAGGAAACGCTGCAATGTCAAATAAAGTATTAATGATACTTTTTGCATCTGACCTGACAAAATCTTTATTCAAAACATCTTGCTGCAACTGCTTTTAGAGTATAGGTCATGGACTTATGTCCAGTCAGGCAGTCCTGACTCATTGTTTCCAGCTGCTACACAACCTTAGGTAATTTTATTATCCTAATTTTTTCACTTAAAACTGTTGCTGTAGTTTCGTGGTAATTGCCAGTGGGAATAAAAGCCATGATTTCAATTATAGTAAAATCAGTTTCCTGAAGTTGCATGGCCAAAACGTATGCATTTAAAAACCCACTAAATTGAGAGCTTCTGGATATTAGTCCAAATACTAAATATTGGCAGAATTTCTGCTTGAATAAAGCCCACAGGCTGTAAAACTCAAGGATTATAAAGATGTCTGCATGTATCACACCCATTTTCCTGCATGTAACTGGCAGAATTAACCAGGGAGGGGACACAACCTCTCCTGGCCAGCCTTTTCTGTGCATTCACATTCCTTGCACTGTGTAGCAGCCGCCAGCCCTCTGCCATCAGTGTCACCTGCAGCCCAGCTGTCCCTCTCAAGCCCCAGCACAAGTGCTAACAGGAGCAAGGAGGTGACAGACCTGCAGGCCAGCTCTCCACCAGCTGCTGCCCTACAGGCCCCAGGCCTGAAGAAGAGCCTCACTGGAGAAGCACCTGGTGCAGCGGACAGACCCAAGTGACAGTCTTGCTGCAGGAGAGCCTCAGGGACACTCAGGCCATGGCTTGAACAGGCCCTTTGCACTCCCCAGCATCACCTCCCCTGGTAACGCTGTGATTGCACTGGCATCAGCTCTGCCCTTGAAGCTGGAAAGGGTTCACTGGGGTGATGGGGTGAAACTGACTGGTTGTGCCTCTTGGTGCTGGTGAGCCTGACCCATATGCCACTGTTTCCTACACAAATACACAGCCTGAGACATGAAGAATAAAAACCATTTCTGCAAGTTAATATTTCTACAGTGATGTAAAATCCGTAGGGACCATAACAAACATCTACCCATTTCTCTTTAAGACGGGAGGTATCTGTCAGATGTTGCCACTTCTAACAGCTCAAAGCCTTTCTCTATACACTGACATTATTAATAAAAAGCGTATTTTTCACTGCACAGTTATACACATCTGTGGCTTGCTCTTCTCAGAGCACTACACAGGGTGCTTCTGGACTCTCAAGACTGCAGTGATGAGTTTAAGGCAGGAGTCTCTATCAATAAAGCATTTGACCAAACTGACAGTGGGATTTGAAAGGACACCACTGTCGTTACTGGATGGGAAAATGGCTACATGTAAATGATGCCTATGTGTAAAACCTCAACCCTTCACAGATACTTCTAGTTAATTTGCTTGGACATCAGAAAGGATTTGCATTGATCAGAGCTTTTAGACCTGAATGTCACTTTTTTCTCTTTTTACTCCATTGTATTTATCTATTTATAGAAGAATCATAACTACTTGTCTGGACATTCCACATTTCTTGTTCTCTTGAGAATGACTGTCAGAGCTGTGTCTGTTTTAACAGATTTGCACTAGTGCTGAAAACTAGAGTACTGAAAAATAAAATCCCTGACTGATGCAATTTATCAGATTAAGCCCTAGTGACAGTGCAATTACATCAGACAGAAATGATCATTCCTGGTATGGCTTTCCTTGCTTACAAAGGTTGCTGGATATCAATATAAATCATGCCCTTGCATGCACAGCTGCATCACACCCTGTGCTTTGTCACACAGGTACCACCCTGCGTCCTCAAAGTTTGAAGCAAAGTGCTTCAAACCCTGGGTGCATTCTGCCCTGGGAGGGTGCAGGGAGGGCATCCTGTGACCCTTCTGCAGGGAAGTTCATGTCAGCTGGTACCACAGCCCTCTTGTTGCTTGCATGGCGACATTAAGGTCCCGGCTGCAATCCTTCCCTTCCCATCCATCTCAGTCCCAAGTTCTGCTTCCTCTCACCACATGAGAAGTGTGCTCTGGCACAGGCATCACCCTGTCCTGCTGCTGGCCATCTCCCCAGCGAGGATGTTTCTCATGCCTCCACTTCCAAGATTTCCTAAGCCCACAAGAAGCAGAATGCACTTTCCTGGAAGTAGTTCTTTGGAATCAAATTAATCTTGGCCAACAACCTGAAAACCAATTGAAAATTAGCAACTGTAGCCTGTGAGCATAGGCATTTCTCTGAACTAAATCAACCCCTGATCTTGTTTCTTTCTTTTTGCTAGGAGTGACTCTAAGAGAAAAACATCCTTTACTAATCCATGGCAGTGAGATACCCTAGTTAGTTGAAAACATTTGTGTATAGCATTCCAGAAAAACTCCTGGTGTGGCAACAGTGCTGTTGGCTCTTCTATGTTGCTTCCTCTGTAGCAGTAAAATCTCCCACCACTGGAACAAGCAATGCCAGTGAGGAGTGCAGCTCTGCTGATGTCTCTAAACCACAAGCTTTTGCTAACACTGATGTGTCAGATCTCCATCGTCCCACCCAACCCATATAAACAAACACATGTACGCACCTTGACAGACATCAGGGAACCAAACTCTTGCATTTTCAGTCTTGCAGGCCCAAAGGATTTTCTTCATGCCAAAACTTGCCCTGTGCCTCTTTACTAAAGCTGCAAGACTTTACCTGGAGGAGAGAGGCCTTGGAGCTTTTATTGTGCCTTGCAAGCCCAGATTACATCGACCACATTGACTGATCACAGCAACTTGACTCATGCAAAGACCAGCTGAACATCAGAGGCTCTTTGGGACCCATGAGACAGCAACACAGCCCCCTACACCAACTAAAGGTGGTGGCACACGATACTGATTTTGCTGCTTCAGTAATAAAGTATGTCTAAGCATTAGGACTGACTGTGTTTTTTTATGAGGAGTTTTAAAACTATTTGCAAAGATAATTGTCCAATGAGGTAATTTTCACACTAACCCTCTTCTGGAACTCGCTGGGCTGGAAATGTGGTTTCATCAGTGCAGCACAGCTATCTTTGTTTATTGGACTCTTAACTATTATTATACTTGTATTTATTATATTATTTAAAAAGTAAAAAAAAAACCCAAGCATCTCCAAGATCTATTTCCATGGATTTGTGTGTCATGCTTCATCGACTTGAGGGCAGAAGTTCCAATGTGACCTTTCACTGCACTCCAGGTGTTTTAGGTTGTCTTCCTACACAAACTGCCTGGCATTTAATAAGGCATGAGCATGCCGGGAGCTTTTCCTTAGTGCACATGAGTTTCTCTCTCCTTCCCCACACTTATTCTCACACTGCTGATGGAAGTAAATTTCCTCCCAACAGCCTCAAAAGCTATTAGGGATGGGCATACAGCGTGGTCATAGAAACCTCCCATCTGTCAGACCAAATCCTTTTCTCCTCCTGCTCCACCACCCCTTCAGCAGCCTCACTGGCTGGTGTCTCCATTAAAGGGCACACCACAGATCACCAAGTTTGGCTACTCAGTTTTATTTTGAAAACAAGTCAAAGACCATACGAAGCTTGGTTACAAATTAACAAGTTTCATGTTTAACTTAGGGAAAATAGGAACAGAACGCTCCTGAAAAGGTAGGACACATCCTTAAAAGTAATTCAGTGTGAATCTTGCGTCATACAGGGCTGCAAAGAACACACCAGCAACCTTGTGCTGACATATTCTTGACCTTCGTTGCAAGAGCACAATTGCAACATCCTGAATGTCTGTAGCTAAAGTTTTCCCAGCAGGTTTTCCAGCTTGCTTGCACATACAATGAAGTGCAGCTATGTAAATATAATTTATACAGTAACACCTAGCCTGCATGCATGTGAGGCCTTATTTGATGTTCATGATTGCCATGCACCATCAAAAATGGATTTAAAAAGTCCAGCTTTGTAATACAGCAGTTATACTTTTCATTTACATATAATACACTTATACCAGGACCAATCTGTAAATTAAGCCACATGCAGATGAAAAAAAAAAGTATTGTGTATTTAGGAAACTTCCTTTAAAACAAGTTATTTTATCTCAGTCCAAACATTCACAATAGCAGGAAGCTGGATCATAGCATGTTTACAATTGTATAATGGCTCCAAAAACAGCAAAGCATCCTCCCACTGTATTAAGAAAAGATGAAAAATAAGATTAGCATGAAGTCTCTTGACTGAATTAACCTAAGACAAATTATTTGGACAACTATGGTGTACATTATTTAAAAAGAGGTTTAAACTGGTTTTTGTTTTTTGTTTTTGGTTTTTTTTTCAAATATGTAATTATTCTATAAACATTTCTACTTTTCTGATGAATCAATGCTCAAAATTTGGCCAGAAGACAAGTCAGTTCCCATGTAATGGAAGTGGATCTCAGGGGATGTTTTTCCAGCCTTTTTTCTATGTTACTCCCTTTTTCATTCTGTCCTGTATATTTTCTTGCAAACAGCTTCAAAACATCAAGTACATCTT
This sequence comes from Parus major, assembly GCF_001522545.3. Taxonomy (NCBI): domain Eukaryota; kingdom Metazoa; phylum Chordata; class Aves; order Passeriformes; family Paridae; genus Parus; species Parus major. The sequence continues at coordinate 61,278,851 of NC_031768.1, read as the reverse complement.
ACTCATCTTATATATTTTATTCTGCATTCTTCCCTAGAAAAGCTGGCATTACAAGGATCCAAACTGTATTAGAAAAAAAGGTAAAATCAGTATTCCTTTAAGAACAGCAGTTTTAAGTGTAAATGGCAGGATACAGAATGGTATTGCTGGTATTTGGGCAAGCCCCAGATTACCTGGCAGAGTTCAGTGGCACAAGCTGGCATGAGCACCACCACAGGGAACAAAGGGAATGGCAAAGTCCTGCAGGTAGTGAACACTCCTGGCTCTCAGCTGGGTCAACCTGTCTCATGGCACATGTTGGAGACATCCATCATTTGACATATATTCAGGACAGGGATTTCAGACACTCAATCTAAATCTAACATTAACAACATGTTAGATCAGCTTTGGGTCTCCACTCTGATCGCAGGTACTGTGGAAATACCCATCCAGAATTTCAGCAAGCAGCACAGTTTAATTGAAAAGGGACAGAAAAGCATGCTTCTGTGTTCATATTTCATTCCTCAGCCCATCTATTCTATCTTTAGAAATAGAATGTATTAATTTTAACTGTAGTTCCCTCTTCTTAAAGATAATCCAGTAGTAGCAGAAGAAAACATAAGACTTTTAGACAAACATGTTTATAAGGTTTATTTTCCATTGCACATACATGGATTATATACAAGTTAGTAACATAAGTTACTTCTTAATTTTCTAAAAGATTGTTACAGCAAACACTTGCCATTTTAAAACATCAAGTCAGAAATCAATCTCAAAAAGGTAAATATGACAATATTTTAAAAACAAAACAAATTGCACTTGGTTAGGAGAGTCAAATACAGGTTTGTCTATATGCTGTAACAAACTATATAGCAGGTAATATTACAGTTAGAAGTAGCTCTTGCAGTCCATTTTTACATTAATAATTTTTTTCAATTTTACTTATTTAAAAACTGGTGGAGATTTCAAAGACTTCTTCTTCCTATTTGAGATTCACATGAAATGCACTAGCAACTAAATCTTTATACAATTGCTATTCAAATATAAGAAGAACACCACACCTGAAAATAAGGAGAAAACTAAAACATATTGATCTTACATGTATCGTGAGATGAGAAGTATGGAAGGTGTTCAGCAAGAAAGCCCTGTCCACTACTTACATAAAAGAAAAATTTAAAAAATAATCACTGCACACAATACAAAGGATGGGGTCATACTGTACTTTTAAAGTCTCCTGTAACAGTATTATGCCTCATTACTGTTCACAGATGAGTGTTTCCATAGCAAACTTGTTCTCAAAGTGTCGAATTTTTCGGCAGTTGATGGCTTCACGCTTCTGAATTATTCCTGTTGTAGTGGCAAAGAACAGAGTGTCAAGAGAAGGACTGAGGTACACCAGAGACAGAAGTTTTACATTTGCTATGATGTCACCAGAAATCAGAACTACCCCTCTCCAACCCTTCCCTTAACAAAAAACACACAGGCACACATTCAGACATAGAAAATCAGTTGGCAGGGAATGATCTTGAAAGTGTGATGAACCAAATCTCAGTACTGGTTTAGTGGAAACCAACCTGCCAGAATCCCCCACTGGCTAGTTTTCAACTCAGATCAGCTCCCAGTCTCCCTCTCTGTGCATCTGTAAAAATGCTTGTGGGGACGTGAGAGAGGGAACAGAAATAGAATAAACTGCTCTACACAAAAAAAGGAGCAGATTTGTAGCATTTAAACATTATCTTGGAAACAGAGAAGGACAGAATTTAACCAAATTGTAGGCAAACATGCTCACTGCCAACCCGTGCTCACCATTTATTACTACAGGATAACCATACTGAATTTTTAAATGGATTTTGGTATTAAAATCTTTTAATTTTCAAACATCAATCTAAATTGCTTTTATAAAATGTATTTCTTCTTTTTGCTTTCCCTAGCAGTCAGGTCTCACAATATGACAGGAGCAATTAAACTGCTTTGGTATGCACTTGCACACCACATGCAGATTACACAATAACAACAGGAAATCAAACAACCAAAAAGCAAAAAAACCCAAACCACCAAAAAGCAAATCCGAGTAACTTCTGAATGCAAATTTTAAGGCAGTATTTAACAGCTTTTCAAGACTCTTCCAAATAATGTTTTTCAGCCATTTTCCCACAAAAAAAGTATCAAGCACTACAATTTTCCTGTGAAGACAGCTTATTCACATTTCACTGACACAAATAGGAAGACATGTAACAATGACAAGAAGAACCTGCAATTCTGTACTTGGACGACAAGGCTAAAGCTTCTCCTGTATTAAAGACTTTTCTTTGGTTTTGGGTGGGGTGTGTGGTTTAGGGTTCAAGATTGAAGAAGAGCATCAACAAAAGCCTGAGCTCCAGAAAACACACCCATGCACACACACACACACACACACACACACAGATTTTGGCACTCCTAACCACTGGGACCTTGAGCACTTTTGCACCATGGCATGACTTATTTCCACACCTACACAAGAAAATATCAGACACACCGAGGCCCACAGAGCTGGTTAGTGCAATATGCAAGCCTTGCTTTAATTAGGGTTTTTTCTTTGAACACACTCAGGCATCACTGAAGCTTTTTCCATCACACAAGACTGCAGGAGGAGTGTTTACCTTTCATGGTTTCTTTGCGCTGTAGTTTATAGGTTTCCTTGCCGCGGCAGAGGCGGTAAATAAAGAATCCCAGCTGATCCACATTTTCAATGCGATCAGTAACAATCATCTGCTCGTGAATCAAATAGGACTGAGGCAAGTATGTTCCAGCCTGTTGAACAAAAATGTAACAGCTTTGTCAAAAGCCATCTCCAGGTAGTCTGAGTACACAAGAAACACTTTGCCATGTTTTTCTTCAACGTATCTTCGAATTATTTCAAAGTATGTATTATCCATAGACTTTCATTCTAAATGTGCAAACTTCACTGCAGTACAGAAACATGTAACGATTGCATTCAGAACTTCCCTTGATGCTAACACCCACTGCCCTCCTGCTACAGTAACATCAGCCTTCAGCAGGTTTTTTTTCTAGTGGTACCCACAGTCACAGGTCAGTTCTGCACTTATTATCATTATCCAAAGTTTTCACTTAATTAATATCAACCCACCAGACCTCAGTGGGAACAACCCCCAAGCTGGAGTTGGCAGAAACACGATCTATATGGAGATGCTACTGCTGATGAAGCAGGCCAGCTGCAGCATAGTCCAGCTGCAGTCCATGGGGCTGGGAAGCCTTGAAATTATTCACAGCGTGGGGCACTGCTCTCAAACCAAAGCCAAGATGAGACCATCTATCCCTGTAAGTTATTATGGCAACTCCCACAATTGTTTATTTGGAAAGGTACTACAAAGCCAAAGTGGGGCATCAGGTGTTTCAAGGCAATACACTGAAATAGGTATGACATGCAAAGACCTCCCAGGCCCCCCAGTATTATTCTGCCACAGATGAAATGATGGAGGAATCTGCCTCTGTGCACACCTCACTGTACATGGCTGAAGATGCACAGACTTAACTGCCAGCCAGTTTTCTAATGCCACCACTATTAAATAATCATCCATTTTTAAAAATACTAAGAAATCCTGTTAAGAGTGGTTCTAATTTATAGCGGCATAGGTGTTCCTTGGTTTTAAAAATAAAATGATCACTTGTTGTGAAAGCAAATTCAGCTTCTGTTGTGAAAGCTCTCTGTATATTTTAGTGACAATAAACAACTTGAAATCTCCACTGTGAAACAAGATCATATTTCCAGCTCCAGTGGCATGTTGAGAAGGTGATTAAATGCTATTCTTCCCAGTAGAGAAAGGACTGTATAAAATTCACTTTAAATTTTGCATGAATGAATAAACTATGAATATTTTCTTCAATATATACCATGAGGAAAACAACAACAGGTTTTTTTTTTAAGTAACAGCTTAGTAAATGTCAGTCTCCCAAATCATCCCACTCATTATTTTGTAATTAAACCTCTGTAAATTACTGGATCTTAACTCCAGGTCTCTCAAATCTCAGGGGGGAGCCCTGAGGGAGTGCAGAGCACAGCAGCAGTGCTGGGCACTGACAGGGTAGGCAGCAGTGATGAGCACTTGGGGGGCAGCCTGGAAGGACACTCCTGGGCTTGTGCCCTCCAAACCACAGATCTCTCAGCCCACCCCTGGACCCAGCCTTCTCAGTCCTCCGTGGGTGGGACAGGAGGAGAGGAAACTCAGTGCAGGAATATCCTCTGCCCAGTTGCTGCAGGAGCAATTATCCAGTGCTGGGATCCAACATAGCCACAAATATCATCATTTTTGAGACATCCTGTGCACTGTGTACAGTTAAAATTAGCCAGCTGGCTCAGCAGTGGGAACGAGGTGGATGAACAAATATATCTCAGTTTCAGTTTTGTTTCCCAAAGAAACAAAGGAGGCCTTTCATGTCTGCACATTGAAGCAAACTGTATCAATATATAGAAATGTGGATCTTTAGGCTAAAATTATGATGTTTCTTAAACACCAGAACAGCCCAGGGCTCCTCCATTTTCATAAAATGACCCCTGCATGTATTCAGAGCTCATTCTAATGAAACTAGCACATCAATTTCATACATTTTTTTGCTGGTGCAACCCGTGTGACTGCAGGACAGTATTCACTCACTTTGTGTATATGCAGCATAGTTTTCCAGATTCCAGTAACAAACATTTAACCTGATTTTCTGTGACATCAAATGCCCACAGCTTTCTGTTAATACAATGAGAATTAAACAGATGTCTCATAAAATTAGGGCACCCACCGTTGGGGACAATAATCAAAACCGTTTGCTTTTGCACAGATTTTCAGTTAAATGCGTGATGCCTGGTTATCCTCTTACTTGTAAACCAAGCATATTTGATTCAGGACTAATGACAAACTAGGAAATTAACAGATTTTAAGTGAAATTCATGTGATCTAAAAATGGAAAGAAAACAGCACAGGCAAAGTTAAAAAAAATGGGGTCACTGAGTTTTATAGACACCACATCATCCTTATGTAGAGGAAGTGAAAGTGTGGTTAAATAGCCAGTCTCAAAATAGGAAGCAAAAAATCAGCAAAGTACTTCCTTGTGGTAACTTTTCACATGAAATTTATTTATTTACTCAGAAATGGCTAAAATGGCTCCTGGACTCCTAATTCCAAAGCCTCTTTTGACAGATGCAAACCCAAAGGTGATGTAACTTTTCTAAAGTTACAAAAGCCCAGTAAAATATTAAAACATTCTCCTCAAATCTTAGACACATTTCATCAGTTCTCTTCCCCACTGGACTGTTCTGCTGTTCTGTGAAGAAACCAGAAGGCCGGAACCCAAGGTAAACACTATTTAAATCTGTAACTGAAGGCATACATTATGTGAAGTGCTCAGCAGATCCAACATATCTCATGTGCATCACTCTCAAGCCAGTGGATCAAAGTGGGGGCCAACTCTAGGGATCAACACTTGAAACAATGGCCCTGTTAATGTTCCCAGTCTTATCTACTTCATGCCTCTCAGCTAACCAGCTGTAGTCCAGTACACACATGCTTCGTAGAAACTTTAGTCACAACGGATTATAAATTAAAAAGCACACAGACTACCATCAAAGAGTCCAGCTACACCACATTTACATGGCTTTGTCAGCCAGTTTTACAATACTGAAGAAAATAAGTTTTTGTCTTCCTCTGAATTAATGATTCCTTCATGATTGTAGATCATTGTCTAAGTAGGTTATAGACTTTTTTTCTCTTTGCAAGGACCTCTAGCATTCATGTGCCTTGTGTGAATGTCAGAGTTCTGCAGAAGGGAAAAAAAAAAACCAACTTCTACTTGTTCCTGTCTTAAGAACAAATTACTTGTGATTTAATCGTACCTTGATATTGATGAGCAGCTCCAGGAAATTTTTTGGTGGCATAACAACTGAAGTGTTCAGGGGAATCACATAGCACTTATCCAGGCTAAGGTCAAGATAGGCAGTGAGTCTCTGTTGAGAAAACATTTATTTTAATCAAAATCAGAAAACTGACAAACAGATGTTGTTGAACTGCTATTGCCTTGTGCTGTTCTTCAATTTATTCCTTTGTTCACTGTAAAGTCTGTCCAATAAACTCCAATATTCAGGCAAGTAAATGCACAAACAAAGGGCAGCCTTGATGAGGCTTTATATTTTTGACAGGGACTTGGGCATGGCAGCAGGTGATGAGGAGCTCAAATGCACTAGGCAAGGAAACTACAAAGGTGTACCTGAGCTGTTATGGAAACAAGTACAGTGTTCATTTATGACTAGTGCCTTCATTGTGAAACAACAGGGCAAAAACCTGGCTCTAATCTTCATGGTTTTATATTTTGTTACAGTCTAAAGAGGAAATGCTGCTGTAAGAACAAAATACAGAAAAAAAAAATATTGCTACAGATAATGCAACAAAAGTAGTTTTAGGTTCAAAAATACTACTGACTTGCAAGGTTAATGATTATTCATAGTTGAACTATTATCTTTATACAGTACCTTAACTGCAGTATTTGCCAGCATTTGATAAAAAGCTTAGGGAATTACCCTGATGAATCCTGTAGCTCTGTTCACTGAGCTGTGTTCTACTGCACCTGTTCTCGCTAAAAAAGATGTTATTTCTAGCTGCTGAAGGCTCTGAGGTTGTGCATGTATATAAAATACTGAGCACAGGAGCCCAGCAGTCAAAATAATGCCAGGACAGCAATCATCAGTGTAGCTAATCTCATTACATGGAGCAAGTGCTGTACCTATGGCAAATGACCCTTGCACTAACCTTTACAGCAAAGCCTTTAACTTATTAAATCAAAAAGTAAATTTCTAATAATATATTGTTCTTACTTGCTTCTTAGATGCTGCTTTCTTTTTTCATTTTCTAGTTTTCCCTCTTTAGAGTCTTTATTCTAACTCTTAACAGAAGCTCCCTAAATATATTCTGAAATATTATTTAAATTACATAGCTTGAGCAAGCAATGTTTTCCTCCAAATCTGGCTATGAATATTTGATAGATAGCACTTTAAACTCTGAAGTTTGCATAAAAAAATAGGACACTTCCTTATTCTTTTTCAGCTTAGCTTAAAAAAGGCTGTTCAGCGAAGTCTTCAAATGTTCACAGAGATTTAGCTTCCTGAAAACCAGCTGTATAACATTTCATCACCATCAGACAGCTCCAACCATGCTGGTACATGAAAGCAAGGCTTCTAATTGTTTTACAGCTGCTCTTAACACTGAGAGCTGTAGGCCTGTCAACTGCCTTAACAGAATTTTTTTACCATGATTCCCATCAATCAAGGCTATTTCTCCAAAAATGGAAGACAGCTTTGAAACCCTAGTTCAGTACCTCTAGGAATTGTAGCAGCCTGTGGTGCACAAAAAAATTAATCTTTGGCTTCCTGTGGCATCTGCAAAATGAGCTGTCTTCCATTGTCTGTCCCCTTCTGCTGCTGGCTTGGGGGTTTGACTCATGCTAGGAGAGCACCTCTGGAAGTGCTTGAGCACACCCAGTAACATTAGATACAATCAACCCCTCCAAGCTGATGTCAAAGCTACCTCAGCCCTTTCCAAATCTCCCTTGGCACCACAGCAGTGGGGCAAATTCTGGCCCAGTGGACTCAGCAGAGCAAGAATAATATTCTCTTTAGTTTCTCATACTAAGGAGAGCAAATAGATCCAAGATTTTTCCCTTTCTAAGAACAGAACTGTATTTGCAAATGGTGGTTTACACACTACCTGATGACGACTGTATCGTGCTGTACTTTATGCCTGGTTAATAACTGCTTGCAGCCTGCTGCTGATCAAAACATTTCTGCTGCATCCTCCACCCCTCCACTTTCCCCCACCATAATAAATAAGGAGTATATTTATCAGGATGATTGAGAGGGAACATTTTTCATGTTTTAAATGCTTTCAACTTCTTCAGATATATTTCTTACCCGGTGGAAATCGTGGACGATATCTGCAGGATCGCTATCAGCAAATTCAGGGACTGGCACGCTGATAAACTCAACATCTTCCTCCTCCAGGATCTGAATATTTTGCTCAATTGTGTGGTAGCGAGCACTCTGAGCCTCTGCCCCAGGCTCAGGTAAACTTAAGCCATCTTCAATGTACTTTATTCCACAGAAATACACACCACCTTGCTAAAAATAGTAAACAACCCAGCAACAAAAAGATCAGTAATACAGAGGTTTAAAGTAATGTTCTCAGAGCACTGAAGAGGAGAAAAGTTTGTCAGACTAAATGAAATTTTTGCCTTTAACTTAATTTGTACACCAAAGCAGGAGCCAGTTGCTATCTACAACAGGACCACGGCTAAAACGTCAATTCAACTCATCCCAGAGGAAGTTCTTCCCTTGAATTCATGGAGAACAGGATCCCATAAGAAGGTTCTTAAAATCCAGTTTTCCATGTACTTTCAGAAAGACAATAAAGTTCCTACATCTATATGTATGCATATTATTATTATTAAATTATGATCTAACGGTAGTCAAAATTATTATTAAAAATATTCAAACTGGTCATCCAAATCACCTTTAAAAAGCAAGTCTAATTCTAAATTTGGCCCTGCTTGCAACAGAGGGTTGGACTAGATGACATCACGACTTTCCCTCCAAACTCAATTATTCTGTGAAATTGCTTAGTTTTACAAGAGTCTGGACAGCCAGTTTCTAAAATAATTTTTGAACAGTTTTAAGAGATAAAAAGAGAAATTGAAATAACTAACTTGTGTCCTTTTGCAACAGTACACATGGAAAGCTACCTAAGTGAAGCATAAAATACAGTTAAGTCAGAGGAAGTCATGTACCAAATCTACACGCCAGATAGTTTTAGAAATATAGAACTCTGCATATGCACATGCCATCAATTTAAAGTTTTACACTGAAAATGTGTCTTCAGTGCAATGTCAGCTCAATTCCTGAATGCTTCCTTTAAGGCAGATCTGACTCATAAACAAGTAGCACAGGTTGGAATTAAATGGCACTTTCAGTTTCATCCCACTGGCAGGTGAAAGGTGCAGCACCCCGTGCTCAGCAGGGGTGAAATGTGCCTTGGAAATGCAACTGGCCTTCAGCTCCTCAGCTCGTTAATCCACCCACCGGGATAAACTCTGCTGTTTAAGCATCATCGTTTGCAACACTACTGCTTCCCTGTAAATTTGGTTAATGTGATAGACAAACAGACTACAAACTGCAAGTTCAGCTAGAATTTCTGAAGTTTAATCACTTGGCTTTCCATTAGCAGCTACTAAAATGGGGGAAAAGCAACAGTCCGGCTATCAAGGACAGGAACATGATTTTTTACCTTACAATTAGGTGCACTAACTAGTGGGCTAGAGAGATTCCTATTTTACCTCTCCCTCTCTGGCTCTGTGATCTTGCAAGCCCAGCAGTTTCTGAAGTAGGCAGGGTGTGCTTGCACCACATGGGCAACAGCCCAGCACATCCTGCACTGCCTGGTAACAACTCCCCCCAAGGGAGCCAATATTTAACTCAGATCTCCCATGTTTCAGGTAAATGCTCCATTTTCCTGGCACTGCTGCCTTCAGAGAGCTCCTCTTGCAGCAGTGCCATTTGTTAAAAGACTCAAAATACATTTTGTTAGAGGTCTAATCTTGTCAGTGTGGATTAGACTTGACAGAGCATGTTTAAACCACACTGACTGTGCTTTTCTCAAGTCCCCTGCAGGGCCCATATTTCTTATCCATGTGGAGGCTAGGGAAGGAGAGAGTCACTGCATTGCTTTCACAGGCAGTCCCTTTCCTGTACATTAGCAGTGCCTTGTGTTAGGAAACCTGGGATCAAACAAGGAGGTTTTCAGGGGGTTAATCCACCTCCAGTATTTGGCACTGAAAAGAGAGCAGATAAAAATCTGGGACACCACTGGGGAACCTAAATCCAAGTCCTATTTAGATACAATCTTTTCTCTGCAAAGCAAGGTTTTCGGAAGTGTTCGTGCCTTTTATTTGCCAGCTTCACTTCTGCCCTCCTCTGCTGAAAGGTAACTTCAGAGAAGGCAAAACTTTGGCCTTTAGAACACATGAAGTTTTGGAAAGAAAAAACAGTTTATTTTCTTTGGTTTAGTTTGTTCCTCTTCTAAATGTAACACAAAAAGAACAGTCTGTTGCTCCTCTTCCCACAGAGAAAAACAGCCCTCTCATAACGAGTATGTGACTTACCTGGAATGCAAAATATTTGTACAGATAGGCACCACCCAGGAACACACCAGCCAGCATAAAGGCCAATCCAAAGCACATGCACCAGCACCAGGCCCTTCTCTGTCCAACGGGCACAGCATCCTCAGGGTCCTGCAAGGCACCAAAGTGGGACCTTCAACACACTGTTCCCAGGGCAGGGAAGAGAGCAGATACTTCAGGCCCAGCAAAGACAAACACTGCATCCACCAGAAAAGGCTGTACAAGCTTTGGCACAAGTGTTTAGAAACTTGCCTTATTTAGTAAAATTTAAAACAAGTCTGTTTAAGTCGAGGTTTTGTAAAACTTGTGCTTTTAAGGCCATCATCACTGACTAAACCAGCAGACTTAAGAGAAAAATATAACAGAATCTCCTGAGATACCTAATAATACACAGTGAGCCACTTCCCAGGTTACAGACAGTAAAATACGCATTCTCAGGCAACCTCCATGCAACAACAGCAGAGTGAGGAAGTCAGCTCAGAAGGTCAGATTCTTTTTTACCTTAGTGTATGCAATATAAGTGAACCTTAAGAACCAACGAAAGATCAAAGGTAGTAAGAGCAGTAAAATATATCCCTTCCCATGTTGTTCCATCAGAACAAAACAGCATTTACCACAACCTGTCTGGCAGAATAGCAAAGGTGGGAATGAAAAAAATATAAAGACATTTTGTAAGTTGTTGTTAAGGAATCTTTCTGCTCTAAGACAGCATTTGCCATGCCTACATCTGCTGTTCGTGTAGTACTGAAGGAATGACAGGATGTTTCCCCTTTAGGGCACTAGTTTGCATAACCATGCAGTCCCCACAGGCATCCTAAGCAATAAACTCCTGCTTGCAGAATCTTTCTTCTATCAGCCACATTACAATGCTCTTTCCTCCCTCAAGTGTTTGCATAACTCATATACAAAGTAAAAAAGAAAACTATATATATATATAAATAAATAAAAATCCAACTTTGAGCTACCCTGTTCCAAGCCAGGACATTCCTGGGAAAACATCTGATTTCCAGAAAATACAAAGAAATTCATTACCCCTTTGCAACCATGAAACAATAACATAGATTGATGACCAGGGCAAAATCATTATGACCGAATGAACGAAAAACCACCAAACCAGAAAACTGAGGAAGAGCAGGACAGGAAGTGCTTGAGAAGGTTTTTTGACAGCTATAGTTGTTAGTCAATGTTCTGCCTGATGTATCCGGTCTTTTTGCTGCATTTGCTAATTAAGATGATACCTTATCTGAAGGGGAATTCCTTCCCAAATCTAATCCCCTTGCTGAAGCAAGTCTGACACCAAATGGAAAGGGGACCCTCCCTGTAAATGGTGGGAGAAAGTGGCACTTCCTGGGAATGACTCAGCCATCCCAGAGAAGGATAAGTAGCATTTTGGAGGGACTTACTTCTTTTCACTGATTATAGAGGGAAATTCCTTGGTTAACAAAGTAGATCCCTAATTCACATGCAGCTAAAATTAAGTGATGTGAAACCCACCTTTACAGTACACTGCAATTACCTTTCATACACAAATGGCAAAGCAGCTTCTTTGCCAGGCAACAGCTGCCAAAACCTGATTCAGAAATATTTAGTGTCAAACTGCAGAGATTTCACACATTTTATTTTATTTTACCTTGCTAAATACCACAGCAAATCAGATTGTGAAATCTCCATCTTTGGAGGCTTTCAAGACTCAACTAGAGAAAGCCTCTGCTAATCTCGCTTTGGCAACCATCCTGTTTCTAAAGGGAGGCTGCAGCAGATGACTTCCAGAGGCCCCTTCAAACCAACATTTCTGGGATACATTACAAGGCAAAGTGAAATCAGCAACATTTGCTGTGGTCTGAAAAGACACAATGTAAAGACAAGAAACAACTTTTTAACTCTTTTAGAAAACCAATTACTTAAAGAATTCATTGTAAAAAGTTACAGGATTACTAGCTACCTGATTTTTAGCCTGGCTCTTTGCAAAGATTGAGGATAGGACATAATACCCATGCTAATCTAATTAACTCTCAGGTCAGGCTGAGAGTCACTGTGGATTCTTCTATAAATCATCTCAATTATAAATCTAAACCAGGTAAACCACGGATTTTTATTTTTATGTTGCCCTGTATCATTAGGTAACTATTTCCCTAGATATTTCAAAGCATACAGGACACCTGATTGAAACTTTTTACAATAGTTGTCACTTAAACGTCTCAAGTTAACACCAGAAAATGGGATAGCACACTCCCTTTGGGAATATCAAAATATTCCCTAGTGAAGAATATAAAGAGTATCTTTATTCTTTCCTAGTGCTGCTTTCATCCCCTACACCTTTTTAAATTCAACTGGAATTATCCATTAGTGGAATAACTGCCTCTTCCAATTTTTTTCATTATTTTGTAGGTCCAGAAAGACTAAGAAAACATGCATCTGGGAAACGGTGAGTAAGGCATACAGAGTATGAACACCTAGCTCAAAATGAGGGTTAACGTCAGATCAATTTTCCACAAGCCACAAAAATAATCAGGAAAAAAAGAAAGTAACTTTTATACTTCCACCATGCTAGGAGAAATTTGAAGGACAAGTTAATCAGTATTCCACCTTAAATAATTTTGCTTTGATAAATGAGATGACAGATATAAACAACCAGTCTAATACAACTCTTTTATCCTTTACCACCAACTAAAGTCTACCATTATTATTTCTGAAGGTATCCCTTGTGGTGGCACGTTAAGCTATCTTGTATTTATAGTTGCCTATCATTGATTTGTGCCCAGCCCACCAAACTGAGAGCAAGAGTTCAAGCCCAATTTAGGCTCCTGCTTAGGATAATGAATGAAAACATGGCACTTTAGCATAGGTAGAACCTGAAACTGACAACACTGAAAAGATTTTATGCTACTAAAAGAGAACAAAAAATTTACTTCCTAGCCTGAAAAATAAGTATATTATCAAGCAGTTTAAAATCAGCTTAAATTAAAATATTATAAATAACTTACTGAAGTCAAATTATACTCATGTATATAGCTGACACATGGCTAAGCTCTCTAAACTTTTGTATTGTTGCCACGACAGCTTAGTTTGGGCTGCATTGACCCAAAAGAATAATTTATCCCTTGCTATATAAATCTGACCCTCCACACTGCAAGAGGAGAAAGTGCAATGGATGCTCACCCTGCTTCCAGGTGACTCATGTTCTGACTAAAAAACCATTAAGTGAAAGCAGATCCCCACTAAGAGGGACAATGCTGAACTAGCGCTTCTCCCCACATGGTTACAACTGCACTGTGTTCCCCGGCAGCAGCGCTGACTTCTGAAGCCAGAGCACAACATGAGACTGCAGCCTCAATGACTAATTTTTCTCTAGGCCAGCTTTCCACCACCAGAGGTATCTCACAAAAGAAAGCATCATGTACCTGAGGTGAAGACTGACCTCTAAAAATACACCTCTCTACTTCTGTGAGCAGTAATAAATAATCATTAGTGTCCCAGTCCCTTTCTTTCCTCTCTTCTGCTTGATCCCTGCCCCAAGTATTTTCAACTCCTTTGTGAATCCTCAGCCTTAAGATGATGCCACAAAATTCATTTCTGATGCAAAATACTCTAGGAGGAACTGGATGCAGGCCCAAAACTGGCTTGTTTCCCTTGATGAGCTGATTGTCCTAATTGGAAAACATTTGATTAGCCAATTTCCCATGGATAAGACATGAAACAGAAGCATCTCTCTGCTACTTGTACACTAAATCCTACAGTGTTGAAATTATATAGTTCAGAACTTCCCAACTTGAACAGCTTCAAGCTCTGCAGTAAAAACTTTCCTTTCAAATAGAACACAAGTATTAAATTCTCTATTATTTGAGACGAGCAAGATTCAAATCTGGAGTATTCTCACAAAGAAATGACAAGATGACTTCAGTTTTCAGAACAGATCCCTTTACTGGTGACCAAAGCAGTGAATGTAAAACTGCCCTCTACCTTCTTAATAAAACCATGAAACACTTCTGAGATGGGCACATGATACCACAAACTATTTACCAGAACACTTCTCAACAAGAAAGAGATCTTCACAAGAACATCTTTATAACAATTAGCATTAACTGTTCTGCAGTAAATTAGGAAGTTAATAACCCCATAAACCTGCAAACACTAGTAGTTATTAATGGCTGGTGGCCATATATTCTCTTGCTCTTTTCAGTTCCATTTTAATGGGCTTTTTTGTTTTGTTTTGGTCTGGGTTTTTTTTGTTTTTGTTTTTTAATAAATGCTGAACTTTAGAATGGCCAAATTAATGTTTGGGATAATATCACAAATGTATTCCAAGAAGCTCCAACACTGAGCCACAAATGTGTATAATTAGACTTGATAATTACTTAGATTTTCCCCTTGTGGCTTTTTGTACATAGTGGAATATAATTGCTTTAACATTATAAAAGTAAAGCAGTCTATAAACTTACAAAGCATATGTCTAGTTTGTATTAAAATGAGTGAGAAGATGATCAGATCTTGTTCCTTCGCAGAAATTAAGGACACAACTATCTAAATCAGATATGATGGACAACATACTGTGAGAAGTCCAGAATGACTGCTGGACAGCTATGCAAAAGTTAATGTCCCAAATTTAAAAATAGATACGATAGCAATAAAAATAACTTTGGGAGGGGGAAATGTCTTTCAGAATGAACAAGTCTTTGATCTACAGAGAAACCAGATGCAGAGCATTACTGAGTATTACAAACATTACTAAAAATGTCTGCAGCATAATGCACAAAATGTCCATAATTATGCATGTGAGAATAACATCTAATACATATACACAAACACATATATAAAAGCTTACAGTTAATGTGGGTAGAACTGGCTGGAAGTTAACGTGTGTGGGACTGTTTAGAACAGTTTTCCTCCAAGGTCCTCTGTGTGCCACTTAGCTGACATGGACAGACAGAACACAGTGGGACAGACTGAGTTTCCTGAAGGCAAATATTGACCAACCGCAGCTTTAATTAGTGGAACAAGAAGGAGGGAAGTTAATGATGACTCCCTAGAAGTGTTTTTTAATGAGAGGCTAAAACATCTTTAAATAAAATACTGACCAACGGCTTTATAAACTGAATTCTGTTGGTCAGGCTCGCCTGCTCTGACTTGTAAATCTGACATCTGTATAAAATCCTCACAAAAGAAAGTAAATTTAAAATGAACTTAATTTAGAAAGAGCTCTGCATTCCTTCGATGGTATTCCTGCCTGAAGACTGCTCCAAGCCTGGTATTCTATTTATTACTTGTTGCAGATGGGAAATTAAGACAGGCTTTTGCAAGACTCCTCACTTGGCAGATGCTGTGAATCTGGAAGGCGATCATACTGATCTGCCTCTAAACCAGCAATTTTATGCTTACTAATAAAATTAAATTTAGATTTTAAGTACAATCATCTTTTAACTTGCTAGTTGGGAAAAAACACTCTATATACAATAGATGCTTGAGAGATTTCTTGCTTGTCCAGAAAACAAGCTATGGCTGTTTATATGCAGTTGAACATTGTAATCCTTCAGTGCCAGCACTGCCAGTCCTTCTGTCACGACAGGCAGGGACTTGTCCATCTGACCAAAGGCTCTCTGCCTAGAGAACAACATGAAAGCACAACCTTAGCTGTGCTGCTGTTCGCTGTAGTCACATAGACTGAAAAACCAAGGAGATTAATCAATTAGAATTATCTATTAGGCAGTTGGTACTGTTGACCTCTTCTTGTATTTCTCATATCTGTATATGGTCTTTGAAATAGCACTGCAAATACAAAATCTTTTAGACAGCACTAGGAAATCCAGAAGTGAGAAGAAACTAAATTCCTGGAGCTTTACAAGTTCAAAGTCCAAGGTTGTTTTAATTGGTTGAATGTTATCTTTGACGAAATAATGGGGGAGTTTTATTAAAATGTAAGGTATCTGTCAAATGACTAATTTCATTGTTCAAACATTGTAACTATAACAGAATAAAAACATCAGTATAAGTAGCAGCTCAAGATCATCTTAAAAGGGGAAGGAGTGCTAGTGGGTAGGCAGGTAGCTGCAGCTGCATGTATTGGGAGAGATAGAGGTGAAGAGAGAACAAGAACTGGAAAACAGGCAAGAGTAGGGGAGCAGGAAATAAAACTCAGAAACATGTTGGAACATGAAGAGTTCAAATTTTCTGCAGGAAATAAAGGAAAATTACAACTGTAAAGTGAATGTTAAGGACAGGAATCAGCAGTTCATCCACAGCTATGTGATAGAAGGACAACAAAAGAAGCATGTCCTGAAAAGTAATCCAGCAACTCCTAACCAACATGAGTAATCCTGATTTACCTAAACACTGCCTTCATTTCTGAGATAAGAGACTGTAAAACCTGATGGCAGGTAACAATTAAAAAGGATGGGTAAAGAAGGAAAAAGCCTGTAACTATTCAAATTGCTGTTTTGGTTGAATTTTGGTGCAGCACTAAGATGAGTCATTGTTAGCTTTGGTCTTTCATGGACTAGAAAGTGACGTAATGGTCTTAAATGACCTGAAAGTTGTATTTTCAGAGCAGGCAAAGACTTTTTTTCAGGTGATTCACCTGCACTATCGGTTATATCATCCCAGGCTGTCTACAGCAAGTGTACAACTAACCACACACTGTATTTGACTGTTTTCTTCAAACTGTGTTCCCCAGATTGTTCCTCCTCTCTGTCCAGTTTCAAGACCCACCAACTTCCTTCCCTGGCCACTTATCCTACGTTTATGCCCCCTGGATCTTTCCCCACCCAAAGCAGAGTTCGCCAGTATCTGTCACATGCAGAGTAACTGGGCACACCTTATCTCCATTTCCCCTTTCATCGCTGCCCCAAGATAAACCACTCACCACCGTGCTCTGGTGAAGAGGAGCTGGGCTATAGCCACAGAACTGCTCTGGACTTCGGCCTGCCACATCAACCAGTGCAGCACTCCTATGCCACTTGACCTGCGTTTTCACTGCAAATGCTCAGGGCAAGGACTACCCTCCAGAATCTTTTTCTGTACAGATGATGGCAGCACAGGATCTTAATACTGTCTTATACCCCTGCTGAACACAAGGAAACACTTCTCTTACTGCATGATCCTGAATACTGGCACAGGTTGCCCAGGGAGGTTGTGGAGTTTTCCATCCTTGGAGATACTCAGAAGCTGACTGGAGGTGGTCCCAAGCAAACAGCTGGAGGTGATCCTGCTAGAGCACGGGAGTTGGCCTGGATGACCTCCAATGCTGGCCATTCCATGATACACATCTACAGTTTTAAGTAACACTAATACTATACAGGTTGAGGATTAACAAATAACTCTAGCCACTTGCTTCACTAAAGAAAAAAAACTTCAAATTTCCAAGACCTCTGGGTCTGTGCTAGACAAGTAATAAAGCTCCACACAGCCTTTACTTCCTTTGCTTTGGAGTTTTATTATTCTTCTGTCTTCTCCCCAGATTCTGTCATGAAAACTTTAACAAAACCTACAGTATTTGGAAAATGTCTTGCCTCTAAATGTCTGGATGCTTGGGGTGGAAATCAGGTTTATTTAGAAAAATATATTAATGTTGCTGAATTTATCTATGCATTTTCAGAAACTAGAATGATGGAAATTTGTTCTGCATTCCACACTTAGTTTTCTCACATATTTAAAGAAAAGAGAAGCATCCTGGTGCAAGTTTGCAAGTCATAGGCTAAAACATGCAGGTAGAAAGCTTGCACAGATATCTAACAAAAGGGATTAATTTTTTAAACAAAACCCCTCAAATGTGAGAAGTCCTATGGGACATTCTTCAGAATGCATTTTGCCTTCAGAAAACAAAATCAACCACACCCTTTATAGTTAGAGCATACCAAACATGGCATTTCATTAAACTGTCCAATTTTTAAAAATGCTTCATTCTTTAAACATTGACAAAATAAACCCTTTACCCACCTGCATTTTTTGACTTAGAACTGACTTACATGCTACCATACTTACAAAAACTACACTAAATCAATCTATAAGTTTAATGAAGTATTTCTTTCATCTTTATCCTGAATTAGATCACTGTTTGAAAACAGGAACTTAGAAGGTTCCTATTCCACATAAAATGGATCAATACTAAATTATCTCTTTGACCTTGATTGTTCCAGTCCCTGTTTCTCCCTTACTCTGCTCATTTCTTATATCTGAAATTTCTTTTTTTCCTGTGACTGCCTGATTCTCAGACATCAGTAGGATGGAACGCTATGTGAATTTAACCTAGATTTCTCTCAAGGCTATTTTCCCAAGTGGCGTTGGCTCTTTCACCCAAGAGATCTCATTAGCATGCACATATGCACCACTGAGCCTCGGAATTTAATAACTCTATTCCCAGTTCAGCCACAGATGGTATGTCATCTCAAGCAAGTTACAAAGGCTGTGTCTCAGTTTCTCTGAAAAGCAGAATCCAGCATCACAAAACCCACTTGTGAGGTCTGTAGTCCTGCTTCAAAGAAGGGTTGACTCTGAAGCCTGTCTAGGTTGCTCAGGGCTCTTGACCAGCTAAGGCTTGAAAACTGCTAAGACTGACACTTCAAAGCTTCTCTGGGTAATTTCCTCAGCAGCATTCAGTTCTGCTCAAGACTGAAAAATATTTTGCTTCTATCAGTTAGAAGCTCTCCTTTTTAAATTTATGACATCAGGCACTGGGAGGCTGCTGTGAAGTCCTCCCTGCAGCAGTTTCATCTCTGGGCTGAACAAGCCCCACTCCCTTGGCCACTCCTCACAGGGTATAACTTCGAGCCTCTGACTATTGTGGTCAGAGGACTCGCACCAGTTTGTTGCTGTCTTTTTTTGGATCAGAGAGCCCTCAGCCTTCAGTGATGCCAGTGACCAGTGTCCAGCTGACCTGCCACCAGAAGTCCTGGGTCTTCTTCGAGCAGAGCAGCTTCCCATCCAGGTGGTGCCCTGTGTATCCTGATGGCTGAGTCTGCTCCAGGTACAGAACTTGGCATTTGCTATTTCTCAAACTCATGAGATTTTGGTCAGCCCATTACTGCAGTCTGTTAAGGCTCTTGTGAACGGCAGCCCTGCCCTCAAACACATGCACTTTGCTAATACATGTATTAATGAATTAGAATGCATAGTACCTGTACAGCAAGTACAGTTCTCTGAGTGGAAACCGTTCTATATGCAAATACAGGATAGCATTTAATTGTAGCAGTTATGAGTATCAGCACAGGAGAGCTGACTTTGGAAGGCTGATGTTTAATTACACCCTCTTTCTAGACAAAATTGTTGTAACAAACTGAAGGACCTTGGTACAATTAAACTATTCAAAGTCTGAAGTGGAGCACACACTCCAGGGCCCAGCACCTGGCAGCATCACACCTTGTAGGATCACAGACCTGGCCAGTGTTCAAACGCCTCCCCAGGAGCTTCCTAAAACTGCAAACCTTAAGCAAGACAACGCACTGCACTGTGCAGCAGCCTCTGAGAGCCCTGTTTGGACTCACACCCTGCAAAGGCTGCTGCATTTTCCAATGTGTAAGTGCAAGTGTTTTCTAGTTCTGTGTAGATTTTATCTTTTAAAATAAATACATAAATAAACAGGCCTTAGTGATTCAGCAACTATGTGAGATCCACCCCAGAGATCACTGACCCCTCCCAGTTATGATCTTCCCAGCGTGCTCTTTTTTCACAGTCATTCCACCATCTCATTCTACCCACAAAAGAGCAGAAAGCTGCCATCAAAGTGGGAGTTTGCTGAACCCGAGGACAAAGACAACCACAAATTAACCAAGCACTTGCATTCAAGCAACTGTACTCTTAAAATGCCTGTGGGTTTTATTTTTATGCGTGTGTGTATATATATATATACAAAATTATATGTATTGCATACTTAATAATATATAAACTTTAGAAAAATTTAGAAAAATATTTGTGTACACACACACACACACTGACACTACATGGAAAGGACAAACAAGATACCAATTTATTTTTTTCCAGGATCTCTATAATAACTGTTGGGAAAATAAGATTTTGGTATTTTGTCATGATGAATTTTGTACAGCTGTTGCACAGGGGACCCTTGCTTGTAGATGACACATGGATCACTCTGGAAGGACCTGGTGCTTTTCTGTATGTCTGTTGTGGCCCAAACCCTACCTAGGTCACATGATGTCTGCCACAAAACCATCTCTGACTTCATTGCAGAGCTCAATCTTATTAATTATCTCATTCCTTTGGTTTATCACATCTGTAAAATTAGGACAGATATCCGAATTTTACAAATTAGCATGCTTTTCATCTGTAGATTCAAAGTAATTTCCACTGAGGATAAAAAGCAATTCATAAATAGTAAGAAAATGAATGTTGTATTATTCATACAGATCAGGAGACTAAAAGCAGATAATGCTAACCTTTGCCAATCATAGCAAAGGGGGAGGATGCGGAGAAAAAAAAACAGGGAAAAAGAAATCTGTGCAATAAGTACCAAAACACATAATTTCTTATCCCAGCTGTAGTTACATTTTAAAAACATTGTAATGTTCTTCAAAGTAGAGAATAAAGAACATTTAAAATTACTAGGACTTAAAAATGCAGTATTTGCTTTTGAAAGTATTTCCTGAGAGTCACAGAGAGAACTATTTTCTTTTTATGAAGAGCTATCTGATGCCTGTAGCTACAGGGTACTGGGTAGAAAATAAACATAAAGCTGACAAGTATACCAAAAGCACAACTGCAGAATGGTTAACTGAAAACATTACTGGAGGTGTATGCTTACCATTCTTACATACCCCCTGAAAAGTCTATTAGCATCAACATTTACTAAAATGCTGACAAGAAAAAGAAAAAAAAAAAAGGAAAAACCTACACAAATAGCAAAGCAAATAGATTTGAAAATAGAAAGTCTATAAAAACACAACTGTGAGGTTACATTTGCAACTGCAAACATTTCATTAAAATACTTAACAGAAGAAAAGAGTATATACACATTATATTTTGAAATTAAACTTTTCTTGAAATACATGCTCACATGTTGGATTAAATATTCATTATAATGGAATGAGTCAAAACCATTTCCCTTGAAAATACTGCTGATTCCAAGAAAATTTTCTTTCAAATGATTTTCACAAGAAAGCACAGCATTTCATTTTGATCCACATCATCAGAATTAACTAATTTAACTTGATCTTTCCCATTGAACAGAACTTTCATTTCAACAGCCTCTGTTTAAGTGGTGCTTTTCATACTACTATGGAATGTTAATATTTAAACCAGTTTCTTGAAGCTCACCAAAAGAGTATTGCAGCACAGAAGGACAGGAGTGAACATAAGATAAGTACTTCTGGCATTTACTGTAAAGATACATTACAGTGCAGGATAGTTTTTCTAGATACTGCACTAAATAAAGCATCATCTAATTACAGACTTTTCCATATGATGATATTAAGGGGGAAAAAAAGTTCTCTGATACATTTTTAGGGCAAGGGGGTCACAGCCAAGTGGAAGTCTGGGAAACTGAAGAGAAACTACTTAGAACTGCAGAAAGTATTCACATTGTCTTTCTAGTCATCCCTGCACTGAACTCACATGAGCTGTGTGGTACAGCCATCAGCTCTTGCTCAGCCAGCCAAAAACGTGAATGATACAAACAGCTGACCAAGCAGTTATCACAAAGGTCTGGCAGAACACATCCTGTTTGAAATATTAAATATCATTCTTCTGGGAAACAGTTGTATTTGTCAACCAAACCTTTATATTTGTTATTCAGGTCGGGAAGTTAAGAGAGACAGAAAAGGAAGCGAAGATCAGAAAAGATACAGAGCACTGACAGAACTCCTCTGTCCCACGGGTTCACGTCCATTGCTGGGAGATGACACAAGCTCCTCCAGATCACATTTTGAACTTTGTAATTCCAAATCCCTAAACTCACTTAAAAATAGCAAGAGATTGTCAGAGGAGCACCACAAAGTTTTAGAGATCCTGTTTTTTTTAGTGTTTTCTCAGTTGCTGGCAGGCTTTAAGGAATAGCTTTAGGAGCCAAGAGTCTCAAGACTGCAGTTACCTTACTTTCAGGAAGCTGCACTACTTAACCAGTAGCACAAATTCATAATGTAAAAGCATGCAGTGGAAGATAGCAGCCACAAGGCTTCTTTTCTTAGGAGAAGTCCCTCATTAACAACACAAATTTTGTTCAGTAAAACTCAATTTACACTAATTTATATTTTTGGGTACCCATAAAATCAAATAAAGTGACAGAACAAACCCTCTTTGTGCCTGAAACTGGAGGGTTTTCATCTATGGTTTGGTGGATTTTCATTAAAATTTTAGCAATATCTGGGAGAAGGAGGAGAGAATCCACTTTATTAGGATGTTTTACTTCTGGTCCTCTTTTAAATAATCATGTCTTAATCTCAACAATGTTCTGACAGATAGCAGAAGCTGGTTGGTTTAATGACCTAGTTGCATCACAGAAAATAGAGGAAAATACAAAGACTGCTCCTTCCCCAACAGCATCTGGTGTAAGGCCTATAGAAACTTGCCTGGAGAAAGCCTATAAAGGGAATATGGAAACTCCTGAAAGAAATAAAGAAATGAAAAACAAACAAAACAATCCTAAATCACCCAGCTATTGAGATGTTCCATGAAGTGGGAAAACCTGCTTTCCTGACACCAAAATAATAAGCAAATTACTATTTTTTAGTGGATACAGTAACTTTTATATATATATGTGAAAAACCTGTAAAGTCAATGCCTTTATTTCAGAAACATTTAACACCAATTACACAAAATCTAAGGGTTTATCTGCACAGCAAAATAGTGCTCATTAGCTATTGCTCAACAGTATTTCCAAGGTGGATCCCTCCACTCTGTGTTAAAAATGTCTATTTTAGTATGCTTTAGGCAAGATTAAGCTAAAGTGAAAAAAAAAGGTTAATTTTAAAGGTCAGAGTAATAATGTTCTTATAAGGAAAAAATGCAGAAAGCTGCTGATTTAATTAAAATTTAAAATTCTTAACATTTACACTTTCACACTGAACTCTCTGTACATGCAGTTATCCAATGGTCAGCCACAATATGTATGTGTGAATCCACAGCTTCCATGCACAAAGCTGGATGTGGTAAAGATGTGCCGTGTTGAGCACCTCAAAAAAGAAAAAAATAGTTTTAAAATGTTGCCAATGAACCTGGCAGAAAGGAGCAATAGCCCAAGTCACTGAGGGCACGAAGATTTCTGGGAGGGCCGAATCTACTGAATGGCCTTTACATAATATCTGAAGACTTCAGCTCAGAAACTGACTTTATGCTCAGAACCATCTTTGGCTCTCCAAAGATCTATTGTAGGGAGAAATGTTAAATTACTGCACATTGTTTGTTTTTTGGGAAACTAGGTCATAAAACACCCTATTGTAAAGACAATGAGCAAAATGGAAAATGAAATGTGGCCTAAGACCCTTCACTAGGAGGTTTCTGCATTTTGGCCAAGAATTATGGCATAGAAGTACCATCCCAACAACAGAAACAGAGTTGTAATGGCTGCCTACAGTAATTATGGAGACACTTTCACTACATGCCATAATACCGAGCAGTGATTTATGCAGAGACAGGATTAGCACTCTGGATTTTTCAACTCCTTTTTAAGTAACATACTCTAAAGCATAAGACCACTGCCTTCTGTAAAACCTTTTCTTTTAAGACGTTGCTTCCATGACACATCCCCTATTTTTCTTGCCTCTTCCTGTCGTACCTTCCCTGATTAATTTCCGATTAGTATCTGCATCAGGGATTACTGGGCAAATTCTGGCAAGATCAGAGTATTTCTATGCTGTATCATCAGCATATTTTAGCTGCAAATGCTCTTTGCTAAGTCCTTGGAAGATTATGTATTTGAGAATAATCCTGCAATGGCAGAGTGGCAGTCTTCAAGGCACTGTGCTGGGAAAAGCAGCAGAACGAGACTGTCAAAGAATTAGCGCAAAAGCTCGTTCCATGAATTTTTATTTTCTCAATATTTCAGAGTATTTGGCTTTATTCATTAATCTCAACTAGTTTACTAATATCTCTAGCTCAAATATTTTTAAGTTCTTGGTAATAAAATTGTGATAGTGCAATTCTGTTGATCCTCTTCTTAGGGCTTTCATTTTATTTCAGTCCAGAATGCCTCCCAGGACTTTGTTCATATAAGAAAGCTTCATAAAATGTTGTAATATTTTTCATGTTTACACTTGTGATCCAGATCTATTTATTTTCCTACAGAAACAATGTAAGAGAGGAGAAAACTAATGTCCCATATATGCTGTTTTGGAGATGTGACCTTTTTCAGTTTACCAGAATTCTTTCTTCCAATATACATTCCTACACTGCCTTCAAACCTCACTTGAAGCTAAGGGTTTTCCAGCAACGATGTGATATGAATAATGCATTTGTCAGATGTGGTTTATTTTGTCCCCTTTCCTGCAAAGAGCTGCATAGGCAATTGAAGTTGAGGAGGGGCAGGGGAAAATCTGTTTCTAATGCAGCTGTATTCAAGAAGGCAAAGTTCAAAGAGTGGATCTTGCACTTACCGCAAAGGTATCGAGTTTTACAAGGGCCCTCAGTTCCTTTCCACCCACTGCCCCCACCCCAAGATCTGAGAATAAGCTCCCAGACTTGAAGAATTACAGTACCTCTAGAGCTACATGGCATTGTTTGTTTCACTGCTGTTAATCCTGCATGGATTGTACACCCTGTTCTACCAATCTTCAGACAATGCTACTGTACCAGATCTGCTTTTATTGATGCTCTGAAACACAAAAGCTCAAAAAAAGCTTACTCAAGAGAATTTTGCACACTGTTAGGTGCAGGTCTGCAGTTCTGCAGACAAAAGATAGAAATGTGTCAAGGAGAATGTCAAAGACTCGTCCCTCAAGAGCGCTCATTTGTTTTTGGAATTTTCATCTGTACTGAGCATCCCCTCCTAGCAAGCTATTTTAAGAGAGTTTCAAGCTTCGTTCAAGCGTCTTCATCCCCTGACAGCAGTGCAAGAACTTTTAAGTAGCTACTGTGAGATCAGACCGCCTTTTGACCTGGTTAATAAATGTTTACAAGTCTCATTTCTAGGCAAGGAAAACAAAGTTAAGGCAGATCTTGTATGTCATCCTCAGCTGCTAGAATTTACAGCTCCACATTAAGGAAATCATAGTCAAATGACATGCTTCCGTCAGTGTCTGGATAGGGTCAGGAGGATTTGTTCCCCAGTGTACAATTAGCCAGATGTATTTTGTTTGTTTTAAGCAGCAGAAAAACAAGCCGAATTTGGTAGGCTATCTGGAAACAAACATCATCCAGGGCAGTTCTGGATTCCAAGGTAATAAGAAAAAAAATCATTTTCTGGAACATGCAGCTTGTGTTTTGCTCATACACTTGGTGTCAAACTGACCACCAAACCTGGGGTCAGGAAGGAATTCTACAGTTTAATCTAGGCTTGGGGAAGGCACTACTTCCTAGAGAAAAGGACTCTTCTAGGAACACGGAGCACCTAATGGATTTACTGTAATTGCAGGCAATCTGAGTAACAATACAGTCTCATCTGTTGTGGCACACTGTTCCAGAGACTTAAATACTCTGGTTAGAGTTTTATCTGAAAGTGCAGTATGCTCAGCAGAAGAGTGAAATTTAACCACTTGCTGTATCAGAGAGATGTCACTAGAAGCACCTTTCTGGATCCCTTCGTCTGTGAAATGACAGCGGATTCTGCAAGTGAAGAACCTGGCCCCATCATAATCACAGCAAAACCTTCACCAGGGCACAACTCCACGCTACAAACTGAACAGATACTGTCGTCCTAGATAGAAATTAATCACTAAGATTTAAGAAATTAATAAACACCATCACTTTTGAAGCGCAGATCCGGTAATTCGGAGGCCCGATGCACAAGAGACTGTGAAAACAAATGAAAACAGCAAGACACTGTTTATGTGCAGCTGGCAATTTTTCAAGTTTTCATTCCCTTTTGAAAGAGCTTAGAGCAAATTACACTACTCCGAATTAAAAACTGGTTTTGATCACGGGAACACAGAAATTGCAACCAAAAACCTTTATATTCTAGGCAGCTTTGCATTTCAAAAACTTTAAAAGCCGCTGGTTTTTTTTTCTTCGTTGCCGTTTGCAGAGGGGAGGCGACAACAGCGCCTGGAGTTTGGGTGCTGTTTTGGGGCGGGGGGGAAAGCAGCTCTTTGTTTCTTTATTTAAGCCAAGTTCCGAGGCGAAGTTCTCCGTACCACACAACCACCAAGCTCTGCGAACACGCTGCGGCACAAATGCGGCCGAACCCCCAGCTTCACCCTCCAAGCGCTCCCTTGCCCTGGAGCATCCGGGGTCCGGGAGCTCGCCAGCAGCCGGCCGGACCCCGCCGGGCGGCCGGGAGGGATGGCAGAGGGGGGAACAGCAGGCACGACCCGCCCTCTTCCACACAAACCGGCTCCCACCGCCGGCCCAACACAGCTGCGGGAGCGGGCGCGCAGCCGGCCCTCAAAGCCGAGGTGCCCGCGGTCCACGCGCTGTAGCGGCTAACAAACCTCCCCCCCCATAAACAAAACCCCAACAAAACCCCCCGACCGAGCAAACAGATAAACGAAACCACCAGAGAGATCCCCGGAGTCGGGAGAAGCGGAGCCGAGAAGCTCGCTCCCTGTCAGCCATTTTAGAAGCGTGAGGCGATGGGGCGGCGGGGCGCACCGCTGCGCAGCCTTCCCCCGGCCCGCCCGCGGGGCCATCGCCGCGGGCAAGGGGCGTGCAAAGCACGGCAGCGTCCCCGCCGCCCTCCCCTCCACGGGCAGCGCAGCCGAGCAGCGCGGAGCGCCCGGCACCGCCGGGCCGGCCCCGGAGGGTCGGTCCCCCCGCCGCCCTCACCTTGGCGTCCGGCGGCAGGATCAACACCTGGCTGTTCTCCTCCTTCTTCGCCGCCTCCTTCTGCGCCAACGCGGAGTTGAACGACACCTTCACCATGGCCGGTCCTCAGCGCCCCGCACGCAGGAGAACAAGGACGAGAAGCAGCCCGGACCGGCGGAGCTTCGCGGGCTGTCCCCTACCTTGCCACCCCCCGCTGCTGCCTCGCCGCAGCTACCGCCCCCGTCCCCTTGTCAGGCGGCTGAGGAGGAGGAGGAGAGGAGGAGGAGGCGGTGCCTGACAGGGCGGGCGGAAAGAGGGGCGGTGGTGGCATCAGGGCCTCGCCCTCCGCCCACTGCATGGCCCGGCGCGGCCGGGCGGGGGGCTCAGGCCGGGCGGGGGGGGCTCCGGCCGGGCGGCTCCGAGCTCTGGGCTCGGTAGCCGAGGGGCCGCTGCTCAGTCGGTGCCCGACCGTGCCCCGGGCGGTATCACACTGACCTCGGAGCAGAGACCTTGGGGGCCCGTCGCCCCCAGCCCCGGGTTTGGCTCCTGTGCATGGAGGAGCCCTGGGCTGACGCGCTGCTGGCGCTGCGCCTCCCGAGGGCACGGCTGGCACAAGCGGTTCGGCTCACCTCGTACACTGCCAGCATTTCCATGGGTGCCATTTTAATTTGGGGTGTTCAGCGAAAAGAAAATGTTTGGGTGTTATGTTGGTGAAGAAAATGCCCAAAATGCTATGTAGGCAGCGTAGAGGTGAAATCCAACCAGTTGTTAAACCCTTGGGGAAGGATACGAGGAGCACCGGGGAAAGCGGAGGTGTGACCTTCCCCCTTCCTCTCCGGTGCAGTGGGGTAAGAACTCAGTGAACTGAGCACATCATCCCGGTAGGGTGCTCTCCAGTAAAACGGTGTGACAGATATATTCGAATTTACACTAGGGACATGGTTGTAAGTCTGCTCCAAGAAGTTAATTGCAGTGACTCATCTGGGTAGAGTTGATCTCCTTGGCAGAGCAGTGCTTCTGTCACTCTCTGAGACACCAGGCAAGCAAAATGCAGTCCTTAATTCAGCGGGTGCTCTGCTGCTGACTTAGTCAAAATCTGGTCTTTCTCCCTAGAGCAGTAGATGGCACCAGGACTGAATTGTCCTTATGCTTTGTACCTCATCATCAGCGTCCTTTAAATTTGTTCATCTAAAATGACCAACAGAAAAGCTAACTTTAACTTGCTTCATCCTGTCATCCTAAAGTATTTCAAGATCCACAAATAATTTAAAGATTTTTTTTCTAATGAAGATATAAAATTCACAAAGCAAATCATAGTAATTTTATATGCTCTCAAGATAAAACAGCTGATGGCACAGCTTGCACCCAAGTCTGTAAGTTGCCCAGATATTCCAAGAATTTGATCTAACTGCCTTAAAATTCAACAGAGCTTGACTGAATTATTTGCAGACATTTCACTGAAGTAGAAAATGTCATGGACTCTAAGGAAGATGAAATACAGAGATTTCTCTAGGCAATTTCTGACCATATTTGGTATGACCCTGGAGATTTTACTTTAGTAGGAACTTCCATTAAAAGTATTTGAGCATTCTACATGAAAACAATAAAGTACTTTAATAAAGCTATCATAAGCCACAGTTTCCCAGGCTAGTACTATGGATTTTTAATTTTTTTCTTACAAGTGGGACTTTATTGTCTCACTCCCAGATTGAGAAAAGTACCGGGTGACACCTCTGCTCCCATTTCAAAGGGTATCTGCGCACTGTGTATCCAGGACAATATTTAGCATGCAAAGGCTGTAGTTCAGAGTTTTGCTTTGCTTTGTTCTCCTTAATGACATCTTCAGATATTCCTCACAGGGAGATGAGTATGCAAAAGACAGTCAAGGCTAAGGCATGGCATCTTATTATCTGTGTCAAAGTACATCTAACTCTTTCCCCAGGCAGCATACACTCTTATCTTTCCAGATCAAATATACTCTGTCTGCCTCTTGAATCATGTTTACAAACCATGACTGCAGCTGGATTAGAGCAGCACCCTTATGTGTTGCCAGTTCTGACCTTTTTATTAGTAAGAATTTAGGATATTAGGATTATTTCTATTAGAGATCAAAGTAAGGATAAAAGCATGAGGAGAACCTTCCAGCTTCTGGACTGTGCTTTGCTACGTGCTTTCAGGCTATGATTTCACAGGCAGCTGAGCTGTAGGATGGCTCCATTCCTCCAAATGGAAATCTTGCCTCATCTCTTCCTTCTCTTGTCCTTCATCATCCACCTCAGGCCACTCTTCATACATGCCTCCTTTCACCAGCAGTTCCACCCCATGCCTGTGCTAGATGTATGACCCACGCATACCTACGTTTTTCTGCATTAGTTTTCTGCTGGGTTGATGAGTTACATCAGTTCAGAGAGATGTAAGGACCAGCACCACATGGACGTTGGGCCAGCAAGACTAAGACTAAGGAGGAAAGGGGAAGTGGGGAGAAAGGTGTCCCCACTTCTGCGTAGATCCAGGTAGTAAATCAGCCCATCACATCTCTCAAAACTACAGCGTTGTTTTTTCCCAGGCAAGTAGGTTTATATGCAGGTGACTTTCTCATTCTGTCTCATGTTTCTGCCCCTTTTCTTTCACATACAAAACTTCATTTCCTTCAGTCCCCTGCCTCATTCATTTGTCACATATCAGAACCCCTCCCAGGAACAGATGACCTACACTGTTTAGATCTGTCTGTGTCCTTGGGCACATATTTTCCATTGTTTCAGCTGACACTAAAAAGGGGGCAACTCATTGATTCTATGATTACCCTGAGTGGAAAATGGCTATTATATCTATCAGGACTGTAAGCTGCTTTCTCTTTCTGATGTCCCTCATAAAATGTCACAACGCTTCAAGAGGTGCCTCTGCTTACCCATCTACAAATCAAAATCAGCCTACTTGCTGTCTCTTACACCAGGGTTATTAATTTCTAATGCCTGTACTAGACATCTGTAGATTCGAACATGTAAAACTGGGGGGGTGGTGTTAAATATTGATATTGTCTGCCAACAAAGGACACTGTTTTGATGTGAAGAAAATGTAGTTGTTTAATATAAAATTTCTTTTATAAAGCTTTTAAATGCAACTGAAAGTGGAAAGTTCTGTGTCATGCCATGGTATTTTTTAATCATTTCTGCTACTCCTTGCTTCTTGTTAACTGCCTAACATTGTGATATGGTATATCTTACTTTTCCCTCAACCACTCTTCCCAATTTTATGTCTCTCTCTCTCCCTATATCCATTTATCTGTCTCTGTCTAAATATGCATTTCTCATTTCTTGGGGGAGGGAGGAGACAAGCAGAAGTTGATCCTGTGACAGACATTTATTCGGCTTGCTTTCTTAGCCAGAAGTTCAAATCCATTTGCAATTTCAAGGCTTTTCACACCGTGGCTGGCTCTTCCACTCTGCGTTATTCTCCCTTCCAGCTCCCCATCTTCTCTGCACAGCCCCTTCAGCTTCATCTCAGAGAAGTCTCATCTACCAGATACTTACCCAAATGGCTCACAATAAATGAGCTGTCATAGTGTCCCTTTTGTGCAATCCCTGCATTAATTCACAAGGACTTGTACTTAATCCTAGATACATTAGAACCCAGGTAAGACTGGGTTCTCATACAGTTTTATTTGTATAATTCCAGTGACAAAATGGCAATGCCATTTTTATCAGCAAAAAGAGGGTGGTTTTTTTTTCATTCCTTGATGTGTCTATACAGGAATTCTTTTCCAGACTCTTTGTTTTTTGTTAGATGGGAGAATATGGCCACAGCAGCATTTTTTTAGCTTTGTCACGAAGTAAATCTGCTACCACCCGCAAGTCTACCTTTTCTTTAACAGCTCAAAACAAAAAGAACAACCTAAATTCCTGAAGGCTAAAGCAGAAAGGAAAAGATGGCACTTACTATTTTAAACAGAATAGGATAAGAAAGAGAACATACCAAAAGCCACATGAGCAAGTCTGTTTCTCAGCCTCTATATTCTTCTAAATATGCCAGAGCCTGCTGAAGTTGGCAAACCAAAATGTGCATAAATCTTTGCCATTCTTTAGCTTGCAGATGATTTGGATTGGAGAGTATTGGTGTTTTCACAGAATTTTGGACCCAACATTTATAGCCGAATCTCCAATTTTTATTAATCTCTAGGCAATACTGTAATCTGAATCCTAGAAATAACATAATTTTCTCAATCTGTCTAAAATGCAGCCACCACAACAAAGCATGAAATAAGCCTGACAAATCTATTTCAACTTAGCTTGTGCCTCCCGGCACCTCAATCATCCCTGCTGTGAATAAAGCCCTTTAGAGTGAGTAAGCTGTACCACAGCAATGAATTATGCTTTAATCCAGCAAGCTGCTTTGCATGGCCAGCTTCTGCACCCACGTGGAGCCCTGGGGTCCACCAAGATGCAGCAGCTTGCCTGACTGCGTCTGCAGTTTGTCTGGTGTGAAATTGCCATATGCAATATGCAGAAATGTCCCTGTGTGTACAGTACCCAATTGCATGTTCTTAATTTCAAAGAATTGTTTGCAACATGAACCAGAACCTCCCTTGTTTGAAGGTAGTGGAAGGGCTCTTATGCTCTTCCCTTGAAGCTGATCCTTTCAGTCTTAACTGGTGTCATATATTAAATGCCAGACTGCAGACAAGAAACCTTCATATGAATTTATCAACACTTTATTTGCTCATTAAGCATCATGATTTAGCCAGCACTGAAGAAAACTCAAATTAAAGACCATTGCTGCCCTAGGGACTTTATAATCTAAGTCAGATACAGGAAGAAAAAATTCTCAGGGAAGCTAAGGACATGGAATAACTTTGAAGACTTGACACTCTCTTTTCCCTTAAGCTCTTTTCCTCCTCTAATTTCTGTTTGCAGAAATAAAAATTGTGTGCAAGCCCTTGTCCTCTAGTATTCTAGCAGCTGCTTCCTTCTCCTTACCAGCCCAGCAAATGCTATTTCCCCCTTTTTAATACATTAAATACATGCTGCAGATCTCTTTTGTCTTTTAGGCTTTATTGAGCTGATCCTATTGCTCCTATTGCTCCTTTTAGCTTTGTCCATTAGCACACAAGACTTCCAGAACTGTTGGGTGCATGTCACTAATTTACCCTAGGACACCAGCTTTAGGAAATGAAAGACAAATCCAGCTTGGTCCACTGCAGTGTATCCTAGAAGACAATGTCATAGTCTCAAATTTCTCTTTAGGCCTTGGGGATCTTTTTGTACCTGTCTTTTTGTCTCCTTTTCTGCTGCATCAAACGCAAATCTCCTCTCTTGGCCTTCCAGGCCTTCCCCAGCTGGCACGTGGCCCTGTCCATATTGGCTGCTAGTTCTTGTGGTAGGTCCTACACTTCACTACTGGTGCAAACCTTTCTTTTCTTTGACCTTGGCTCACCCATACAAGGAAGGAGCTGTCCTGTCCATCAAAGCCCGTAGCACTGCTAAAACTGTGTGTTCACAGCCCAACAGCAGAGCCACATCTGTGGCAGCTGGGTCACTACAGATTTGCAAAGTTGCCCTTGTCTCATACTTCCTAGCCCCATCACCGGGATGTCACCTACTTGCATTTAATGCTATATAGCATTGCTCTCCCTTGGGCAAACAGTAGCTTTACAGGAGAGAAGATGAAGCTACACCCAGAGCCTCAAGTCTGCTGGAGGGACTCACACACTGAGAGAGCCTACTGCTACTGTTCCTCTGCAGTCCCAGGACTCAGGATACAGCCTCCTGTGCACAGATGTGCAGGTAAAATGACAGCTCTGCTGAGGAGAAGTGATAGGCTGCTCACCTGACTAGTCTGATACTGTCATTGCTCTGCACTAGTTTTCATCCCTTTCTCTGCATTTGCTGTATATCATTAAGTTCCCCTGGGTTTTGTGGACCTGTGGTTGTCTTTTCGTAGACCCTGTGGAAGTGTGAGCATGCACACAGTACTTTTTTACACCAGCTAACTCGCCCTAGGCACTCCTGTAGTACAAACCATTCTGATAGCATCCTTGCTATTCATTTGAAGTAAGCAGTGGGGTGGAATGTCAGTGGTGTGGGGTTGGAACAAAATTCTCATTTACCGATTTTGTCAAAATTTCTATTAGCCAAGGTCTTTTTTAAATTGGTTTTGGGGCTTTGTTGGGTTTTGGTTTGGGTTAGGATTTTGTTCCCTCCAGCTTTTGTTGGCCTTGATGATTTTCAAACCTCTTCTGTGTTTGCCAGCATTCTGCAAAGAAGGGAAGAACTGACTTTTCCAGCCTCATGATGTAAGACTAATTCTACCTTGCAACTAGTGGTTTTTAGGATAAACTACTGCAAAGCTGTGTAAGTTGCACACTGCAAAGCATGAACAGCTCTGTCCTGTTTAAACAGGTTTTGATGTGGTTGGCTCTTGATGCTGCTCAGAAAACAGTAAACTATGGCTTGTGTCGGAGGGTTAATTTGTCTGCTGGCTGCTCTGCCACATCCCAGAAAAACTTTCCAAGTAGCAGGAGTCATAGGCTGCACCCAGATGTGCCTGCTTAAAACATCACCTGGTATCTTCAGGAGAAGTTTCATGTTACACCAAATTTTGGACAACTGCATCTATCTGTTACAGTGACAGCCTCGTTGCTCTCTATGAGTTAGGCCCTGGTGTGATCAGGGATAAACTGCATCCAAGAGCAAAATTCTGCTTTTTTTATTACTGCCCTTGCTTGGTAGATGAGTTCTCACTGGGTGAGCTCTGAGCCTCTCCCTGCTCAGCTGCACTATCCCTGGAATTGCCTTCAGGGAAGAAGCCAGAGCTGGCTGGTGGGGGAGGAAGGGGAAATAGCAGTGGAAGGGCTCCTGGCAGGCAGCAGTCACAGTCACATCACTTTGGATGTAATATAAAACCTCATTCTTATTGCAGCTGACATCCTCAGCCTGGCAATGAAGATGCTGGGTGTGTGTGTGTGTGTGTGTGTGTGTGTGTGTGTGTGTGTGTGTGTGTGTGTGTGTGTGTGTGTGTGTGTGTGTGTGTGGGTGGGTGGGTGGGTGTGGGTGTGCAACTGGGGGTATTGTTTTTGTTTCTTCTGGCAAGACAGAAGGAGCAGCAACATGAATTATGAGAAGCTGAAGGAGAATGCTCTTAGCAGAGGACGGGATCCACCACTTGTCCCATGGCAGTAATCAGAGGTGTCTTTACTTCTGCATTTGAGACAAGTTTTTAAGATGTTTGGACATTACTTTTCTACTCAATTTACAAACTTGTAAAACACCCCACTCCATTTTATATATATTTTAAAAGCAACTGCAAGTTTGATAAGGTCACTTGGCTTAATATGACCAAGGAAAGATTTCCCCAGGAATGCTCAGCATGAGGGAGGTTTCCTTCATGATATTGTAATTATAGTAAAGCAGAGCAATAAGCATACATCCCCCGACTACAACTCATTCACATCACGCAGCCCAGACTTTTCAGTACTCCTCACAATTTCAAGAAGAAAAAAAAAAGGAGAGAAAAAAATATTTAAAACCATGGGTTATAAAGACAGAAGAATTTGGGGTAGGCTGCAGCATACTGCTTGTTAAGTTATCCTTGGGCCAAAGAGAGATATCTATCAATAATTTAAACCTGTTTTAAAATTTCCTTCAGGAAAATTTCATAAAGGACCACCTTCTCAAATCCTGAATGGATTTGAGAAAATACGTTTACTCCCCAGAAAGCCTCAAGTTTGCTTTATTATAGAGACAAAAAATTGAATAACATCCAATCTCTGTCCAACACTTTTCTCTTCAGGATTATTTAAAACTACAGAGCTAACAAATCAAGTTTCCTTTATATTTTTGATGCTGATTAGTGGGGTAATGATATGATTACAAGGATGAGAACTGAAAGAAATGAAAGAGATATTTC
This sequence comes from Parus major, assembly GCF_001522545.3. NCBI lineage: Eukaryota > Metazoa > Chordata > Aves > Passeriformes > Paridae > Parus > Parus major. Next base: position 61,243,928 of record NC_031768.1, on the reverse strand, counting down.
TCAGTTTCTCAGGAAAATCTCCTCTATCTGCCATAACACAACACTGATGGTACCAGCAGAGGGTAGAACAACCTGTGGCGAGGTGACCACCTACCTGTGCAGGGTGGCTCAGGCTCTGCCCTGGGGAGATAAATTGTGCAGGAGAAATAAAGGTAATAGTAATTTATAAGGAAAAATCAAGACTCAAGGAGAAAACTCTAGTCTCAATCCAGTTGAATCTAGTTCAATTCTCAACTATCTGCTCTGGGGAGGCTTAGACACCAAAAAAAAAAAAAAAAAAAATATCTATGTTCCTGCCTATGACTTTGTTCTGCAGCTATTGAAGTCAAGAGCAATATTCCCATTGACTGAAGATGTGCAATTATGAGTCTTGACTGCCTTAGAGGTAAATCATCCATCTTAACTCTGCTAAAAAAGGAGTTTACAATCCCCTTTCACTATTAATAAAATGTATATACCAAGAAACATCTGGCCATTTTTGGAAGCAACAATGAAAAATACAGTTTTTTGCAGAAATTGCATCACTCAAATGACTGACAAGAAGACATCATCAGTCAAAGTTTTTACACAAAAATATATAAAATATGTAAAAACATATGTATCTTGCCAGCAAATCAGTTAGTTTTCCTTCAGTCTTCAATAATGCATAGCTCAGGAATCATATTTCTAAATAATACTCCCCCTTCTGAATAGAAAGCATTTAAAAACAGGTTAAAAATAGTATATTTTATGAACAATAGATAATTTAATTATTATTAATGGAAAAAAGTAATATTTATTGATAATATATTAAATAATATTTAAGTAATTTAATATTTGTGGTGAAATCTGATATTACTTGTATATTAGTGAATATCCCTGCCATCATGCAGCTTGTCACAGAAGCCACAACAATCCTAATATGAAAACCATGGGTCATTTTCAGTGCCTTTTCCCAAGTAAGATTGCCATTTGCTTTCAATAAATAATTGCCTGAGTAAAGACAATAGAAGCAGGTCTCATATTTGAAAAACAAGAACAAACACAACTAAATAAGATCCAGGAATGACAGAAGAGCCAAAAATAAGTATCCAGAGAAAAAAGAGCAAGAGGACTAGACAGTTTAATGAGACTGGGAGTGTGGAGATTAAGACAATTTTCATGCTAGTTTTAGATCCAAATTAAGAAGAAGGTGATAGGTATTTTATAAAAAAATTGTGTAGGCATGTTTTGGTATATCATTCTTTTCTCAGTATGTATGGGGGCTATCAGCTTATTTTAGTTTAGGAGACCTAAAGAGATGTCTTTCAGCCTGAAAACATCTTTGAATAAGTCACATTATCATATTTGCTAGACTGTGTTTTCTCCTCTGTTTTGTACAAGTCACAGGCTGAGTTTGTGAGCACTACACTAAAGTCAGTCAGGTGTCTGACCCTAAAGCAACAACTTCTGAACACAGTTTCTCCTTACTTCTCAAGTTTCAGGGTGTGTGCTTGGCACAAGTAGGCAGAACTGTCTTGATTTTAGTAAATATTTAATAATGAAGGAGGAACAAAAAATTAAGAGGATAGTAGACCTTTTCCTTATGTTTATCAGAACTACAGTCCCAGGCATTTTCTAAATGTATAGTGAACCAAAAATCCATTAACACCTTCCTAGATAACACTACCCATCCATCCTCTTTCTTTATTCTGTCAACACAGCTGGGACACATCCCTACTTTGAATAATTTCTCTCTCAGACAGAAATAAAACCTCATAATAGTATGGGGGAATGAATGTGAACCCAGCCATGGAACTAGGGAGGGAAGGGAGTGAGGGGAGCCTGAATTGTAAAGAAACAAAAACAGCATCAAGTCCTTAGTGCAGACAGAAAGGGCATAAAGTCCTTAGCATAAGGAAATAGGGTTCAACTAACCTAAGAGTGGGACAAATGAGCGAAGACAAAATCCTTGCACTGGATAGGAGGGTTGGTGGCAAGGGAAAATTATATGGGCAGAGAGCATTTAGCATGTGAAAAGAATTGAGATCCTGGCAGAAAAATTGGGGTACACTAGTGTGCTTGTCTCAAGGTGGGAGAGCTTACAGTATATTTTGAGTGGGGAGCTGGTGAAGAGGGACACTGAGCCACCAGTAGAGTAGTAAAATATTGACCACATGGTGCCTTAGGTATGAAACAAAGGCTTGAGGGAACTCTGGAACAGGAGGTGTCACACAGGGGGGTGTTTTGTATATACTGTGAAAGGTGACTTTAAAAGGAAAAAATCTTAAGATTCACAGAGTGAGGCAAGACAAATGAGGATTCCAGTTAAGCTGGGTGTTCAGGAATCAGTTCCTCTGGAGTCCCTTTGCATAAATTCTCCCACATTGCCTTAAGGAAACTGGAGACAGGAACCTGCTGTCCTCAAAGGACTCTTCAGCCACTGGGGTGGAAAAAGTTGCCAGGCAGGCTCTCATGTGGGAATGCTAACCCTTGACACTTCTACAGCCACCACAAATGTATACTTGCCTCCTGGCTGTCCATCTCCTCCGGGGGGCCGTGTGTCACTTTGGAGAGGGGTGACTGAGGATATGCTCCGCTAGGGCAGCACATCCTCCTGGCCTGGACAGCAATTTTTTAATGAGTAATGGCAAGTTATGTTCAGTCTGTCCAGCACTTTGGGAGTGCCTTCATGCAACAACAGAATGAACAAATGCTGAAGACACAGTTTACAGGGAGCAATTTCTCCTTTCTCCATGAAACTGTGACCCTGCACATAAGGCTGGTCCATCCATACCCCATGTATGTCCCATTTTTCTCTCTCTGGAAACATAGAGGCATTAGTATCTTTCCAAGATTCCTTCACATTATTGTTGCATAACAATTTGTGTATTTTCCTAATCTGACACTTTCAGTTTAGATATATACTTGCACTCTTACTAAAACACATCCAGAACTGCACAGCTTCAGACAGCTTTCTCTCCACCACAGAGCTGCTACCAAACAGCAGCACAGAAACTTTTTTTAACACTGTGGTTATAGCTGACTTCATCTGACAGGTTCATGTCTGCCTCAGGAAGCGCCAGCACTGGAGCAAGACTATGCTCTCAGTATCATCTCAAGCTGTCTATCTTGTGTTTGGGAACAGATACAGGAAAGGCAGACCTGGCTGGGAATTTGTACTGCCAGTATGTGCTACAGACAGAGGCTGCCCATTATGGGGTCAAGCAGCAGAAATCCTTGGGAGTGGTAAGTTTGAGTGGCCTATTAGATTGTGGGTATAGCACTTTCATAGACCTAGGGCACCAAAGTTCTCTGTAGGACCCCTTGAGGAAACACACTGTAGTCCCAAAAATTAGTGACAAGTGAAGGAAGTAGTTTTTTGTTCTCCATCCCTGCAGAATTTGCTGCTCTGAGTATAATTTCATTCATACTCAGGCAGGAAGAGTAGGATTACACAAAGTATGATAAACCATTAGAAATTGAGAAGAGCAATTAGGATCAATCAGTGCATCCATTTTTAGAAACCTGGAACAATGGACACAGGACACCTGTGTGCTGTGTGCTCTACAGACATAGGACACGAGGTCTTTACCTCTTGGGATTGAGCAGTTAAGTGTAAAATCATAGACAACAGACCAAACCAGACAAATCAAGGCAGGACAACTCAGGTATCCTGACAGACCTGCATGGCAGCTCCTCACTGTTGCCAGTTCTTTTCCAAAAAGGATGGTTTTGAGGAGTGTAATGAAGTACTTGAGGGACAGTATATAATGACAAGCTTACTGATGTTTATGGATAAAGCCTTCCTGTGAGAGAGATCAGGGAGTCAGGAAGTCTGGGCTACCACATCAGCAGATTCAGTGCAGATGTTTGACATGGCTGTGTAGAACACTTGAACTGGCTTTTTGTTGGCCTAATTTGTCCAAATGATCAGAAAAGTCATTGGATAGAGAGAAGAGAGAGGAAAGAGAAGGAAGAAAAGCCACATCTACTGTGGCATGAGAGCCATGCCATAGGCTGAGTGGAAACGTGGCAGCATTTCAAGGACATGCTACTCCCCACTTTGATGCAATCCTGTTTTCTAAATCTGTGCCTGAGATCAAGGCTGGATGGGAAGAGAGAAGTGGACTTTTGCAGAAATGCAATTTTTTGCCTGTGACCAGGCACATATATAGCTCTGAATCTGAGTGTCAGTCAACAAAGTGGGATATCTCAGTAGGATGTGTCAGTAAATTCCTCACTGGAACTGCTTTTGCTCAATGCACTTCAAGTTTTGCATGGTGTCCCTTGACTTGATGCTGAGTGCCTCTGTGGTAAATGAAGTGTTTTGCCTGTGCAACCTGGGACATGGCAAATAATAAACAGACTACTTAGAAAAATTACTGACCTTGTTCAGGAAGACAGGACATTCTGTGCAGTCATTTTGCAGTATCTCCAGGCAAAAAATGGACTTGTTTTTGTTCCTTAGCACTTTTTCTTTCAGAGCTATAAGCCAGCCTTGGCCCATGGCAGTCCCCTTTAGTCTCCAGCTGTTAGGTTTTCCTAGGCTTTTCCCTTCCAATTTTCTTGGATGACACAATTGGCAATCACAAACTTATTGCCCACTCACAAGGAAAAAGGCAAAGACTGGTCATGGAGGTGAGATGCTTGTGAGCCAGAGGTGATGTGTTAAAGTAGAAAATATGTCTACAAAGCAAATACAGAGTAGGCAGACTTTCTGACTGTCCCAGATAGATCACCTTGAAGCAATTTCCTGATGTAAATTAGCTTCCCTTGAAACATCCCAGAAAAAATGCCAGTCTGCTGCAGAGAAATGGAAATATTTCTCATAAAGGAAGATTAATAATGAAAATACAATCGGGGAAAAAAAAGTCATCTATAGGTAAGTATTAGGTACAGGGAAAATGTGGCTGTAGAGGGAGGTTATTGATGAACTGATCATAGGAAGGAAATTTGTTGGTTTCTTACATTTAATATCACAAGGTGCTTTCTAAAAATGAAAGTTGAAATTGCACAGAGTATTATTTTGCAACTGTAATATAAATATTCAGTATCCAGAGTGGTTTTGTATGGGAATCAAACAGTAATGAGGGAAAGAATGATGCTGGAGTAAGACCATAACCCTAAAAAAAAAATTCCCTAGACCCATACTTGCCAGCAAATTCTTTCATCTAGACCCCAGTGCCACTGAAAGTTTTTTACTCTGGATATCTCCTGTCACTTGTAAGAGGCAATGTGCAGGGTTTCAGTGTGTCCCTCCTCTGTCCTTCCCCATCCCTATCCTCGCTGCTGTTGTGATCCTGTGCCTGTTCAGATGGAGACCAGCTCCAGGATGCAGGAAGGGAGAGAAAATGGTACATCTGAACTTTATCCTCATATGTATTTAAAATGTGGCCAGGATACATTTTGGGAACTGATGTCTCTCATCCCACAGTTTTAGACACACCTGGAAGGTACAAGTTGCCTGATATCAGTTCTCAAAAATTAGAATTAAAACTGTGTTTCTTACTTCCTTCCACTGTAAAATACTAATAATATTTTATAGCAAAGCAAGGAATGCTGACAAAGTCAGCTTTTTTTTCATAATCAGATAAATGCAACAGGAGAATAATTATTTGTCTATTAGCACTTGATGTGCATGTGGCTTCAAAATTATCCATGAAAGATGATGTTAATATATATATATTCTGGATGACTGAATGTGAAATGACTGCTGTTACAATTAAAAAGGCTAAGGAAGCCTATGGAAAATTGATAGGCAAACCTCTGTGTGAGATTTTAGTTAATTAAAACATGTAATTTATTAAAACAACAAAACACAGTGAACTGATTCAAGACCATCTGTCCAGGATAATCCTAAGTATGTAGTCATAGTTTTGCATCATTTGAGTAATAACCATAGTTGAGCAAACATTTTGAAAGAAAGATAAACCCATTAAGCATAAGTTCTATGTGTGAACCCAATGAGGACCCTAGTCCTCAGTCAGGACTAGCCCTCTAGGCTTTGACCATGTAACAAAAGCAACAAAGTAAGGACATGAAAAATAATTGAGGACTAAACAGCAGGTTTAAACATGTTTAAAAATGTAGATTAATACATCCTTGACTAATAAAAAGCATATTTTGTCTTCATAATTACTCAAGTTTTGTCCCATTTAAACAGTATTTTGTTATTTTGAGTCTTCGTCCACAGATTTTTATCAGAAGGAGAATAAACAGCAGTCAAAATATGCACTAGAATGTTTTCCTTTCAGAAAAAAAAAAAATAAAAGAAAGAAAAGTATATTCCTCCTATGACAATGTTAGAATTTTTATGTAAAATGCATTCTGAGGTAGTCCTCACTTACAGAGGTTTGTTCTTGCACTGAAGGATGACAGGCTTTTAAATCTGCCAAAGATGAGCTCAGAACTTTCTTTCTGTCTCTGCATTGCTTCTGCAGTACTTGCTGACGCCACTGCTGCTTAGGGGAGCATAAGGAGTCTACCGTAATGTAAGGGTGAGCTGTAGAAATGGGAAATGCTGACAGCTGGGCCTCAAAGGTGAAGAAGGAACTGATGTTAAAATCATCTTTCAAAGAACAAAATGGATAAGCAAGGGTAGCAAATAGCCAGACTTTAAAAGAGATTCTTTCTATACTTGCTAATTTACATCAGCTGTATCCATTTTACCAATCGAAGGAAGTTAAGGTTATCCCTAAGCTGGCAAATTAAATATGCCTATGATCCCGCTGAGGGCCACTGTGACTACCCATTCTGTTCAACTCTCTTATCTGCCTAAACAGGGTGGCTGCATCCAAAACTGCACATTGCAAATGGTCCGTGACTGATTGCCACACAGCATCCAGGGGCTGTCTGAGGAAGGGCTGCATACCCTAGCACAAGTGTCAGGAGAGCCTTCTCACAGAAGCTCATCCTGGGATCCTTCTTCCAGCTTAATAGTTTGGATGCTCAAATTCTAGTTCCAAGGGACATTTACTATCTCCTTCACCAGTACAGGGAGAGCAGTGCATTTGGCTACTAATGTGAATAAATGTGCTGAAGTCATCAGAATAAATTCATACTGATGAAGGCATAGATCTCGTATGTTGCACCATTGATGTAAAACTACAATATGATTAGGAATTATTCCAACAGCAGTCTCTGTATAGTCATATACATTTATTCTGTGAAACCTCAGACCTCTGAAGCTCTGGTGGCTATTTATACGCCCTGAGTTACTTGCATAATTCAGGATTTGCCACGCTGTGGTAGAGACACAGACAGACAGACAGACAGTAAAACCTACTGGGAATGCACTTTACAACATTCTGTTTATTTCTTTTGGCAACTAAAATCTATATTATACTTCTGTCAACTCTTCACTATGTCCTGACTCAGAAAATTGGTATTGTAAATGATTTGATTTGGGGAAGGTAAGGCCCTCACCACAGGACAGGAGATGTCTGAATAGCTGAAAGTAGCTAAAATCCTAACAGAACTTCAAAGCCAGCAGTGTTTTATCGTGTTTTTCTCCAATGGAGCCTTTGGATTTACCTATAGGAAATAATATATGGATAATATATTTTATAGTTTTGGCAGAGGACATAACAAACTTGCTCAGACCTGACTAATGTAGGATAAAAATGAGATGTACAAGACCATGGGAAGTAAAATATTCCTTGTTCAAATTTCTAAGCTTCATGAACACTCTCTTAAAATTAAGCCTTGTATGCATAGTTATCAACCCCAACTTCCTGGTCACACAGGATCTGGTTCTAGATTACAGGCCTGCAGCAAAAGAAGCAAAGCAACAGAGCAGGAAAGAGTGGAAGACAAAAATAGTATTTATTTTTTACTCACCTAAGTAATTAAGTATTTCCATATGCCATGCAGCAATTGAAACTTAGTTTCATTTTCATTTATGGTGGATCTTCCACCAACTGATAATGGTGCAATCTCTTATTAAAACTCTTTATGACGCTGGGATATATAATATTGCTCTCCTGTGGAGATTTCTTTTACCTAAGATGGCTTGGGTTGACGGTATACTTTTCCTCCATTTAAGGCAGTAGGCTTTCCCTCTGCTATCTTCAACTGTTTTCCTGATACATATGTGGACAGTATGTTTGAAACTGCTGTCTCTGAGTAAATCCGGGCTCAGAGTGGCCAGAAGTTGTTTTCAGAGGGAGGACAGACAGACACACAATAGCACACATATGCTCAGAGCAAGTCTGCATATTTGCATATTTCCAACATAATTTCCATAGCAGCTAAAGAGAAATAAACACAGAAGTCTGATGTTGCTGCACAGTATCTTTCTTAATCGTCAAAGTTCAGCTGGGCTAGAAACCAACTTAATCACATTTAAATGCTAAGCATATCTGAAGACTCATGCTGCAAGCCTAAGGCAAGTGTGTTCTCAGAAAGTAGGCTCCACACCAGGCACTGAATGCAGCCACAACAAATCATCTCCCTTTGCACATCTAGATGCTGAAACAGGGCGTAAAAGACCATGCCCACTGCAGCATAAGTGTGGGAAGAAGAAAATAAAACCACCCTCACAAATGAAAATATGGAAGTTCTGCTGCACCACCAGTGACTCAGAGCTGCTTCTTTCACCCTTGCCAAGAAATTCAGGACATGTTCTCTTCAGAAATCCCTGGCCATGTTACTGAAATACCTGCACTTTCCAAATTCCGTCAGAAAGTGTACACAGCCTCTTCTAGATCTTGGCAGCATAAATCAAATGATTTCTGTGAGGAATAATCTGGGGTCTCAGGTTCCTATGGCTCCGTTACATACTCCACAATAGCTCAGCAACAGATGCTGTTGGTAGGAACTCGGTGTATGTACTGCACAGAGGAATTTTCACTGAAGCAAATCGACTTCACTGTGAAGGATGTTGGAAAGCTCATGTGTGGGAGGAGAAGAAAGGTTCCTATGTCTGCACCACAGCTTCCACAAAATCCCAGTGGGTATCAGCTGCTCTTAGTGGGTATGATTAACTGGGTGTTTGGGGTTCAGGGACAGAGTTACTTGTTTTTCACTCAAAAGAATGTGTATGACTTTGTAGACTGTACTTAAACTGCATCCTGCTGCTCCTCAGGGGTGAAAGAGCTCTCCCCTCTGCTTGATTATTGGCCAACTGAAATCACTTTGGTTTGGGGAACAGGAGGGGCCAGAGTTGTGAACTATGAAACAGATCTGTGAATCTCTTGGTTTATAAATCCCAGCAGAGAGAGGCTGGCCCCCTTATGACAGCTGCCTGTAGAACCTGTGACATGAGAGTGAACAAAATGTCAAGTCCTTTAACAAAGGAATCACTAGACTGCTGCTCAAAGAGAGGAAGTTCTCAAGCAGGTATTTTGTCATTTAAGTGACACTCTTCCCTACTGAATGCAGGCTTCATCACAGCATTTCCTACTATTTTTGCCTAGGATTTGGATTCCTGCTGCTCCCCTCCAGGGGCTGGTGACACTTCTCCAGAAGTTTTAAGCACATAATTAGATTGCTCCCTTAGTAAGCAGAATTTCCTGGAGGGGAAGAACATTACAGCACTGTTCCACAACTTGCCTAGGCTGCCAGCAAGAACCAAGGAGAAGGCTGATTCTTGAATCCACAAGGATCTGCAAATTCAGCTGGCCCAGAGTGCATAGCAGGAAAAGTTGGGCAGGGCTCTGACATAGGAGTTGCATGTGTTTAATAATATATTTTGGATAGCAGATCCCAAGAAGAGCTGGGCCATTTTGCAGTAAACTGGACCAACAGCTTGGTGTTGCCAACAGGCTGTGATCTTATTCCCATTTTCCCCATCATCCTTCTGCTCCCAACAGAGCCTCCTGCTCCTTCCATGGAATTTCTTGGTGTGGAACTCAGACAAACATGCCAGGTGACCAGAAAGCTGACTCAGCTCCTAAACTCAGGAACTCAGGAGACCACTCACTTTTTGCCAGGTTAGTTTTCTGATGCAAATAGTGAGGTAAACTGACCCACTCTTAAAACTAAGTGCAAGATGAATGCTGGCATTGGTGCAAGGCAAGCATTAATGGCATGTGCCTGTGTGGGAGGAAATGCAGGACAAAAAAAGATGAGCAGCCCTCTTCCAGCAGCAAACTGTTAAATTGCACATGAACCCCACCTTTGGGCCTTGCTCATTGCCAAGTCCTTTTTTTTTTTTTTTTTTTAATTCCAAAACCCTACAGTAGGCGGTATCTAATTTATTTTGGGACTCAGTGTGTATTTCAAACAGATTTATTTTATAGGAGGTATGGATGATGGCAACCCACTGGGCAGATAACAGGCCAAACTGTACTTTGGAGTATGATTCCAGCACAGCAGAAGCTGCTCTAAATTTGGGCTGCTGCTGCCTGATTCCCCTCCCTCCTTACTCACACATTTCTTCTTTTCCTGCATGTTTTGGTCCTATGTTTTCCATAGCATTGGTGTCAGTGGAACCAGAAGACAAACTATGCTCAAGGAGCTGACCTAACTAAAATCTGACCTGTCCTGAGTGTTTTTCCCTTGGGAATCTGTTTCCTGAATCAGACCACTGCACAAATCCATCTCATTGAAGAGATGGGGTACAAACGTAGCTTTGTGTAAGCAAAGGAAGAGAGCTACTTTGCATTTTTAACAGCCTTTTAGTTTTTTAACATGTGTGGTAGGTGAGTTTTCAAACTTAGGCACTAAGAACAAAAGGGGAAGATTCACAAGGGACTAAAGATGGAGTATTTCATCTCTAGGCAGGTACACAAAGACTTTAGTTCATGACACTGATTTAGGCATCTCTCTCCCCTTCCAGGAACTGAAGAAGTTAGGTAGTGCTGCATCCTTTGTCTATCAACAAAACCTCTGAATGTGGGAGAGCAGCATCTTTTGAAACCAGCCAGAGGGAAAGACAAGGAAGAGTTTCTTCTTGTATTTAGACTTCTCTGTGTGTAAGTTTGGAGCCTTTTTTGATATCTCCTTCCTTTCTTTTGTTTCTATATTTACGTAACTAGCTCTGCCCTGGGAAATAAATGTGTCCTGCTGAAAAGTGGCCTCCAAGGAAAAATAGGCAATGGTTTAAATATCTAGTTTTCATGGGATGACACTGGCTGGATGCCTCTCACTTACTGCCCTCTGCAGCTGGATAGAGGGGAGAAAATTTAACCAAGGGTTCACGAGGTGAGATAAGGACCATGAGAGGTCACTCATCGAACACCATCAAGGGCAAAACAGGCTTGACTTAGAGATATAAGGTGAATTTATTACTAATAAAACCAGAGCAGGATAATGAGAGGTAAAATAAGCTCTTAAAAAACACCTTAGCGGCCCCAACCCCTCCCTCTTTCCCACCAACTGTGCAGGGAGATAGGGAATGGAGTTTGATCAGTTCACCACCCATGGTTTTTCTCTGGCTGCACAGGGAGAGGAGCTGCTCCTCTGCTGCTTCGTGTGACCCCTCCCACAGGAGACAGCTGTCGTGAACTTCTCTGAGGTGACTCCATCCCACCAGCAGCAGCTCCCTGTGACCTGCTGCAATGTGAGTCCTTCCCACAGGCAACAGTCCCTCTCAAATTCCGTGGTGTGGGTCACTCTTCCAGGGGGTGCAGTCCTCCAAGGACAGGCTGCTGCAGCATGGGAGCCGGGCACCTCTCTCCATGGGTCTCCCACTGGACCACAGCCTCCTCCCAGGCATCCACCTGCTCCAGCGTGGGCTCCTCCACAGGCTGCAGGTGGAACTCTGCTCGCCCATGGATCCTCCACGGGCTGCAGGGGTACATCTGCCTCACCGTGGGCTGCACCAGGGGCTGCAGAGGAATCTTGACTCTGGCACCTCCTGCCCCTCCTTCCCCACTGACCTTGGTGTCTGCAGAGTTGTCCTTTCACATGTTCTTACTCTGCTCTTGTCTGGTCACAACTAAAACTGTGCAACCCCCTTTGTTTAGATTTCTTCTTAGATATACTATCACATGGAGGTGTCACTGCCATTTCTAATTGGCCCAGACTTGAACACCAGCACATCCATCTCTGCAGCCAGCAGGGTCTGGCTCTGTAGGACATGGTTAGAGCTTCTAGCAGTTTCTCACAAAAGCCACCTATGTGGCCCCTCAATACAACCATGCCATGCAAAACCAATACAAATTACATTAAATGAAATGTCAAACATGGAAAATTCTGAAGTAAAGTCAAAACAACAAAATGGAATTTAAGAGAAAGGAAGACAATCAAATTGAGCTGAAACTTCAAGAAATTATTGTCAAAGAAACCTCGAGACTTCATTTCCATTCAGAATTTTTTGCATTTTCCAATTTCATTTCATGTCATATTACCTTTCCTGTCTTTTCATTTCCATTCATTCCTTGATTTCTTATTTCCTTTCATGAAATGAAATCTCGAGGTTTCAGTGAAAAAAACCATGTCATGAAGTTTTTGCTCATTTTGATGCACTTCCTTTCTTTCCACTGCTTTTGATGGTTTCACTTAATTTCAGGATTTTTCTGCTTTTCCAATTTAGTTTCATTTCATTAGTTTCATTTTCAAGTATTAATATAATAATAAAATATTATATGCATTATAATAATATAATAATATTATAATTAGAATTATATGTTATGTTATGTTAGTATAATATATAATATTATAGTAACATAACATATATTTAATATAATTAATAATCATTAATGTATATATAATTAATTATATTTCCTTCCCTGTATTTCCATTTTACTTCATTTTCTGTTTTCAAGATTACATTTCTTCATAAAATGAAGAATTTCATTTCATGAAGGAAAATAAAATCTTGTGATTTCAATGAGGATCAATTCAGCAAGTTTGGGGCCATTTCACCACAGTTAATGTCATCCCCTTCCCCTTAAAAGTTTTCACTTTCATTCAGAATTTATTTTTTAGCATTTAATTTCATCAATTTCTTCTCCAATCTCTTAATTTCACTTTGTTCTCTGATTTTAAGAGTTCAATGCATATAATTTTGGCAAGGTTCTGTTCTTTTCACTGCCCCTCATTTCATCCCAATCCATTTAGTTGTCAGTTTCCAATTTTTCTTTTCATTTGCTTTTGATTTCATCATACACCCTTTACAGTTTGTTTCACTTTATTCTCTGATTTCAAGGTTTTATTTCCTTGCATGAAATGAAGTTCTTCATTTCATGAAAGGAATTGAAATGAGAAATCAAGGAAGGAAATGTAATGGAAAGACAGGGAAGGAAGTATAAAATTGGAAGAAATAAAATTGGAGAACCCAAAAATTCTGAAATAAAGTGAAACTAATGAAAAGGAATTGAAAGAAACGAGGTGCATCAAAATGAGTGCAAACTTCATGACATGATTTTCACTGAAACCTAGAGATTTCATTTCCTTTCATGAAAAAAAAAATGTGAAAGGAATTCAAATGAGACATCAAGAAATGAAGGTAAATTAATAGATAGGAAAGGAAATATAATGATCTAGCGATTACATCTTGGCTGAGTGGCAGATGTCCACTAAACTGCTCTATCACACCCCTTCCTAGTGAGACAGGTGAGAGAAAAGGATGGAAAACATCTCATAGGTTGAGATAACACAATTTACTGAAGCAAAAGAAAACCAAACAGGTGAAAGTTTTTCCTCAGCACACACAGTGCTTTCCCTGGAAGGCAAATATTCTGGAATGACAAATGGGCCCACTTCTTCCTCTGTCCCTCAGCTTTTTTATCTGAGTTGATGCCATATGGTGGGGAATATCCCTTTGGTTAATTTAGGTCAGCTGACATGGTTGTATCCCCTCTTCCCCACTCCCAGCCCCTTGATGGGGGGAGAAGCTTTAGAGGAAGAGCACAGCTCAGCAGTAGCCAAAACACTGGTGTGGTATCAACATCCTTCCAGCTACCAACGCAAAGCACAGCACTGTGAGGGCTGCTAAGGAAAAAATTAACCCTATCTCAGTCAGACCCAACCCAGTCAAAGAAAAAAGAGGGTTTTCCTCAGAGGGACACTGTTCAAACCTGCAGTTCCAAAAAGGAGACTTTCTTAAGCCACAGCCAGGAGGCTAAGGTGCATGACCATCCCCACCTACAGCAGAGACTTCTAGACAAAAAAAACCAAACCAATGAAGAATCGCAAAGCTAGGAAAAGCACAAGAAGTAATAGTAAGCCCAACTCTGTACCTTAATTATAGAGGTGTTCCCCTGGGAAATGGAGGGTACCAGTCCTTGCTTTCAGCATAGATTACAGTTTTTTAATCCAGCGACTCCTTAAAGCAAAACACTTAATTCCAGGGGCAGGGCTATAGGCAAGGTATTAATTCTCCTTACTTACTAAATTCTTTGATTTTCTTAAAGCACGAGACATTTGTACAGTTGCTAATAACATGCTGCTAATGCCCAACAGCTCCAAGCAGGAGGGAGAATGAATGCTTTGTTATTCTAGGAAAATAGATGTGTATTTTTACTGTAGTCATAACAAAGGAAGCTTCAAGCATTTCTCTACATGCCAGTTGGGTTGTTTTTCTCATCACAGATATTCATCTGTCTGCAGACTGTAATATCTTTCTATGTTCATATGTGATGCATTCTGACAGCTTTTCTACAGTTAAAATTTGATATTTCAAGATCCATTCACAGTCTGGCTTTGAATACAGCACGTGCAGCTCCTTCAGCTTCTGCATCACTTTCCATTTTATTTTCAGGAAACTTTGGTTAGCGTATTCTTCTACATGTGTGAAATTTCAATTTGGAAAGGGGTTATTTCAATTCTCTTTCTCTTAATGGAAGCTTGTCATCTCTCCAAAAGATAGAGGAAATTGGGTGTGAATGAGAGTTACATTCCCTTCCTACATACTGTTAATTCTGGAAAATTATTGCCCATCAAGTGTTTGGAAGTGAACACATGATGTTGTCCTGTCAGGAGGTAGGATTGCCAGAGGTCAGTCTGAAACTTAGGAACATTGCATAGCTTCTCCAGCTAAGCTACTGCTGGTGTTCAGATGTTGAAACAAACCACAGCAATTTGTTTTCATAAAAACAAGCCTTGAAGTAATCAGGCACATGAGATTAACAGCAAACACTTGTAATAAGGACTGCAACAGAGAGACACTAAAATCATAGTGAAAAAAGGGCAAAACTACAGTCTTGGCAAGAAATTTAAGGTTTAAGATTTTTAAGTTCTAATGGCAGAATTTATCAAACTCTGGAACCTTTCTTAACTGCTAACTTTTTAATAACTTTTCTAACTTTGTGTCTGACCAGAATTTCAAAATAATTTCCTTTCATAAACAATCTTAAAAATCTGTGTTGACTCCTTTTCTTGTTCACAAAGTTCTGTAGCATTAGGCTACTATGTAATTTATAATTTTTTTTTTTTTTTTTTTTTTTCTCGGCACCTATGTTCAGGCCAGGAAGAGGAGAAGGGAGGATGATGGATTTAGGGTTTTATCTCTGCAGAGTCTGGCATGGTCTTTTGTTTTGAGACTGCACCCGAGTGCCTGGATTGTCTGTTTTGGTGAGAGAGAGGCAACTGTTTGTCTAGGAAGACAACAGAACCAATGGCACACGTGAATTCACAAGTGAGGAGCTTTGTTTGAGTCTCTCTCTCATAAGCAAGGGACAATTTTGCTGGCATCTGATAGCCTGAAAGAAGTAGAAATCCTATACAGATAGAATAGCTTTTTCACAGAGACAAAAGCAAGCCTGTCATGAAATATCTGTTTCCCGAAAAATAAATTTTAGAACTTATATTATATATACTTATATAAAGACAGGTGCTGTGAGTTAACAGAGAAAGAAGGCCTACGGTCCCTAAACCAATACACGACATGGGACTACATGCAGAACGCATGTCTGGAATACTAACAATATGTTCTTTGCTTGGGGGTCTGGAGGAATGTGTCATGGTTGTCTTTTGGCCTGAGTGTATTTCCCTTGAATCAAAGGTGCAAAGAAATGGGTGAGGCAGAAGGATAGACCGGTGAACACCCAGGGCTCACCCTGACATACCAGATATATGTTTGGACTTGGGACTGCTGCGGAGGCACTCCTGCGTTCTGGTGTTTACCCCATGAGATTGTTTGTTCTTGCTGGCACGTAACAGAAAGGTACAGCTAGTGCTGTGAGGAAAAGCAGAGCGTAGTGCCATCTCCAGCACTAACTTTTCACCTACACTGGCTGGGTAGGGAGTCGGAGCTCTTGGGTGACTGCAGAAGGAGTCACTCTACGGTGCCAGTGGAATGGCTGTATCAGAAGCAACCCAAATAGTTCATACAGCTGCCTGCAATTCTATTAACGTCCTGCCTGCATCCGTGCTGAATGCACTTCCATTCTTGTGAAAATGCTCAAAGAACAGTAGAAATACACTGTGTTTTAAAGGACACAATGTCACAGCTTGGAAGGCAGAGCACTTGGCAGAGCTATCAGCATCTAGAATAAATGTACTTGAGCAGTCCTAGCACAAATGTGTTCTTGGGTACTCCATCCTGCAAGACAGAGGAATCTGCCAGGTACTGTACACTCAGGCCACAATCTACCAAACAGCTTAAATATGTTCTTAATTGCAAGCAACGAGCCCAAAGCCCAAAGTTAAACACAGGGAGAGCCATGCTATTGAACTGAGGGAAAAAACCCTCAGCACTTCACAAGGTCAACTCTTAGCAAAATTGGACCTTGATTTCTTGAGTACCATAATTGTTCATGTGTCTTTGAGCCTTGAATTTGCAAATGAGGGAGACTGTTATTTCAAGGTGTATGACTCAGGCCCTGAGTAACCGGAACAAAATCAGAGACAAGAATTAGAAGTGCAAGGGATAGTGTGGGGGAAGATGTGAGCGACTGAGTAAGAGGATTCCCTGAGGTGAACTCCTTGCCATACTACCTCAAATGCTTGTAACTCACTCCTGTGGCATTCTTTTCATTGCCAACTTTATTACCAGATAACCTAAGTGTCATTTATGAAGGACCTGGGGACAAGAAATACGTGCGATCCCAGCCTGGCCACATTCCCTCCTAGTGCAGTGACTACGCAGGTCTTACTGAGATGGGGGCAGGGCAATATGAAACGAATTTGGTGAGGTTAAGAGAAATGAAAACATGTAAATTATTCTCCTGTCATGACACTTTTCAAGGTCTGTAAAGATGTGACAGATTGTACTGTTTGCTTTTCATATTCTGTATTCCAGTGTGCATTTAGCATATATGCCTTATGTGCTGGAGTTCATGCCTACAAAGAGGCTTTTAACGAAGAATTTTCCAATGCTGGCATTGTCATGTGCATAACATATGAAATTTTGACAGGCAGCGTGGAGCTGAACAAGGCTCTGTGCCTTTACAAGGCACAAGAAACAAGCCCTAGCACAAGAAGTTTATATTAAACAGGTAAAAAACCCAGAATAATTTCAAAATAACCTGGATATGAGGGATACATTTATCTTAATCATGTATGAACTCTTGTCAGATTACTTTCATTGACTGCCACCTATCTAGCACAAGGTGGAATGGTAACACTGCATGGCTTATGGATCTTATGGCAGTTCTCTGTCGCAGTTTGAGCTAAAAAGGAGATGTGATATGAGCAAACATGAACTGTAGTTAGGATTTTTCCACTGGAAGGGAGGTGTGAATTTAACATAGAAATAATCTTAGAAATTAGAATGGTTTGGCTGGGGGAGGACCTTAGAGACCATCCAGTTCCAACCTCATGCCATAGGCAGGGTCACCTTCAACTGGATCAGGTGGCTCAGGGCCCCACCCAACCTGGCCTTTGAGACATGGTCTCAAATTCTTCAATGGCAATGCTCTTGAGTGGCTTCATTCTTTTTGGAAGCAGATAAGGCGACTCTCTAAAGAGCTCTGTTGGCTTCCTGAAAGCATCAACATGAGTCACTGCTGAAGAATGTCCATTCAATGGGTTTTCTTTACCTATGCTTGTGAATGATCAAAACTGCAGAAACAACTCTTCACTTGGCCTACCACTAACCCTTGAACAACTTATCTACAGACACAATAACTCTGACAGCACTTAAATGATAGTAGAGTTTCTTTCTGCATGATATGTTAATATCCAAATCAATGGCAGAGCCCTGAAGTAGAGATCCACGCAAGGCCTGTTTCACAAAGGACAGACCTCTACTGATTCTATTCTTTCCCAGGCCTAATAGCTATGAACTCTCCCCTCAATTCACATGGAACCAGCACTGTTAGTAGTTTGTTAGATTTCAGAAGGCCCCGTGGGATCCTATTTGGCTGCTGAGTATAAACAATTCTGTAATTGCTTTTGGAATAGTGTATCAGACTGTTTTCTCAGCTGCCAGTAAAAGCTTCCCTCAGTTCTCCCAAGACTTTTCCTTCATAAGTTTTACCTCTGTCCATCTCCAATCGCTAAGAAAGAAACCACTTCTTTCCATTTTTGCTCACGTAGGTTTCTAAATAAATCTTCCATTTTATCTTTACCCTAGAACTCAGTCCTCACAACTAATTTAAGCCAGGTACCTCTGTTTCTGGCAGGCGCTCTTCTCTCTCTGAATCTCAGAACAGAAGCTGATGCTGATGTCAGCTGCAAGTATTTGAAAACCTGTCTGGAAGTTGCATTAAGCAGATGGAAATCTGAGTAGCATCTTGGAGATTAGAAGATGAACTTGCCCAGCTAAAAGACAGGTGACCTAGTCTAAAAGGGAAGAGATGACAGCTTTATCTTTAGCAGGCAATGGGGCACAATAAAATGATGAGGGAGATGTAGGAAGAGATTCATTCTAAGTAAATTACAACTCCTATCAGCCTAGCTGGAATTGAGCATGTGGGAGAGCAGGGACTGCAGCTGTCATCATTGCCCTTGGATTTTTCGTGAAAGGAAGTAAACAACTCTAAATTTCAGCCTGGCTTCCACAGAAGCTTGTGTGGGTGTCCCAGTAGTTTTTGGTAAACCGTTTACAGCAAGAGCCACCAGGAAAAGAAGATTTTTTTTTTTTCCCAAATAAACAAGTTTAACTTAATGAAGGCTCAAAATTACTATGTGTTGGGGGGTTACCCCAGGAGTCTCATTATCTCTAATTGGATGTTTTATTTCATGAAGTAGTCAGCATTAACTTTTAGCTTGGTGAGGAAAAAAATCTCATATTTAATTGCCTCCAAATTTTCCTTTATTCCTGGGAAGGCTTGGCAGGATTGTGAATATCTCTAGTGGCCAAGCTGTCAAACAAGCTTTTCCTTTTCAAAGGACATTCTTTTTTCTTTCTTTCTTTATTTTCCCTCCTCTCACTATCCGGGGCCAATTTTGGTTCTGTTTCCCACTCAACACCTCCTACTTCATAGGCAGCACTGGTCCCCACAAGCCCTCCAGCAGACTGAAAGCAAGGAGTGCTTTCTGCCTGGTTGACTTCCTGTCTTGAAGGCTCTGTGTCCAAATTTACACCAGAAGAAATCGGTGCAACTCAAGTTTAATATAGCTCAAAGCAGAGCTAATTCTGTGCTGAAACAGTCTGGAATGGCATACCAAACTCTGGTTTTGGCCATATGTACTAGTGTTTCACACTCCTTCCCCTCCCAAAAAATAAGTTTTGGTTCATAGTATTATCTATTTTTATCTTATCTATAACCTATTCTAAAATTACACCATTTAAGCAAAGCCACCTTTTTAATTTCCTTTCTTATCTCATTGGTCTAAAATTACTATCCAACATAAGTGAGCAGGGAAACATACTATGATTTCTTTTTAAATAGCAATAAGAAGTGGATAATTTATCAGACACATTTCAAAATATTAATGGTGTAAAGACATCTTGATAAATGAGGGACGATTATTCTCATCTTCACAGACCAAAGTACAGCTGTGAAATCCTTCCAAGCAGTGCTCAAGAAGTTTGATTTCTATTTTAGTTGATATTTGACAGAAAGGATTTTATTTTTACATAATCTAGGGGAAGTGGAAATGAGTATTTGTTCTGTCCTTTTTCCTTCTTGCTCTCCTTGCTTATCTTCCTGCCTTTTTATTTGTAGTGATTGCAATGCTTTATTACATATGGTCCTGAGAGCCTTCGGGAGCTATGTATCTTCTGCAGTCAGTATTTTTCCTTATTATTTTAAGGTGTGGTAAACCCAGCTGTTGCCAACTGAACACTTGATGCCTAATGTCTGGAATGTATAAATTAGAAGACAGCTGAAAAGCACTTTAGCACAATAAAAACACAGATTTTAACTGAAGCAGACCTGCTTTGGGCTTCTTAGGCGAGATTCTCTACAGCTCAACTTCCACATTCTAAAGTGATCCTCTAGTTCATGAAAAGAAACGTAGGAATACCTGAAGTTAAGGAATCACAGTATTATGCTGGAAGAAAAGGTTTTGCACTAGAGGAATCCTAGGTCTGAATTGCACTGAATTATGAATAAGAGGAGGGGAAGACTCCACTTTTCAGCACTAGCCCACAGTCCCATGAAATTAGTTGTAACTAAAGCCACACTCTGAAGGCATGGCTCCATATGATGAGGTTAGAGTTCACTCTCTAACACAGAAGGAAATGAACACCCTCTCCCAAATTAAATATTCTTCAGTCTGGTTATTGAGTTGAAGTGGCTCATAGACCATATGGCAAACACCAAGGAGGAGCTAAGGGAGGGTGAAAACCTGCAGTTGGGACATGAGAAGTTAGCAACATCTCAGCTTCTTGACCTTGGTGAACTATTAGATCAGATCAGCTGCTCCTAAACCTGTCTAGAAGAATCAGTTTGCTCTGCAGATCATCACTTCAAGGCCCATTCTGGAAGAGACAAGACTCTACTGAACAAGATAAAATAAGCTATTTTTGCTTGTGCTAGCAGGTTCTTAACAGTACCTTCAGTATGCCATTGAACAGACAATCTGAAATGAAAGAGCTCTGAAATGTCTAATAAACTCACTGTGCAAAGATCCATGTATGGCTACAGAAACTAAAATATTCCCAGACTATTGGAAAAAATTGGGAACAATGCTTAGTTATTCAGGAGGGGCATGATCTTTAAAGAAGCAAGTCTGGCTCAAAACCAACACAGCTATGAAAAAAGTTTACCCAGGGGAAAAAAAGGCAAAAAGCACTGAAGAACTGAGGTAACAGAGGAACCAACACTGGGGGAACAGAGGCTCTGTTGTTTTTATAGGCAAAAGTTTCAGAAGTCTATTCAGCAAATTATTCACTTAGTCTTAAAGTAATCAGCCCATGGGACAAGTTTGAGGCACGAGCCCATTTCACTCAGTCTTTCCCTTTGTGCTGAAGGAGATGACCCCTCTGACATGGTCTGAATGACTTTCTGTGTCTTGGCACAGTCAGGCATTCCCTGATACCTCTGGTCTCACCCTGTCCTCCCACACAGAGGCACAATTAAGGCTCTGCCTATTCCACTGCACTCCCCAGCCATGGCTGCATTGCCAGGGCAAGGAGGAGTAAAGGACTGGGCAGTAGAAAGCAGGTAGTTGTCCATGATGCCTGGAAGACGGACAGAAATTTGAGAAGTAGGGAGAGAAGAGGAGCTGGTCCAGTGAAAGATGGGTGGTAGTGGTCTGGTTGAGTGGGAGTAGTACTGCTGTCAAAAGGAAGGGAGGGAACAAGCTCCCAGGCACAAGGAGAATGAAAGATCAGGCTACAGAAATCTCCTATAACCAATATTCACACCTGTCAACTTTGGGTGTCCTATTAATGCTGCAAGCTTTTAGCTCAAGTGAAACCAGCATTATTGCCTTGAAATATAGCAGAAGTACTTCAAGTCTAAATAATTCAGATGTCAAAATGAGTATGAGGACAAAAATGATTTAGCGGAAGGACTGCTTTGTTTTCGAGGTTGCTATTTCTTTCTATTTATGCACCCATACAAACACTAACAAATCAGTGAACTGGATGCACAACCAAACACCATCACTGATTACATCTTTCCCTGAACAAAAGCAGGGAAATAGAGGAGGGAAAAAAAAGCAAGCAAAAGTTATTTAAAAGGCAGAACTATTTGATGAGATTTTATCTGCTATGCAATTTAAACAGAATTCCCAAACTATTTATAATCAGAATGTTGAGGGTTGTTGGGCATTGCAAAGGAATTTTAAATAACTCCTGTTGGCAAAATTCTTTTCTCAGAGTTGCCAAATCTCATTGCTTTATCACAAATCTCATAATGTTGAATTGCTTATTTAAATCACAATTCAAAGAATTACTGACTAACGAGTTTCTTGCCTTTTTTTTCTTCTTTAAATAAATGTAAATTTCTCAGGAACATACTTATTGCAGAAGGTAACAGATAATCAGAGTAAATACCAGAGCAGTCAGGGACGCTATTGTTCCTGTAGGCCTTTCTCTAATCAGGGGAGAAGAAAATCGCTGTTTACTGGCAGCTGCCTGCTGACAGCAGAAGGACACAGAGTCTGGGGCTCCCTGTTGTTCTGTGGCAGTGCTTGCCCTGGTTAATAACCCGTGGCCCCAGATTAGCTCTCACTCTCTACTCCCCCATCTTCCCTTCCCCCGGCCCCTCAGGGTCTTTTCACATTACTGAAACTTTCATGAATACAAAAAATTGCACTGGCCTCACTGTGACTCCACCCAGAAGGAGAGGCCGGTTCCACCAGCCCATATAGAGCAGCAGTAAAAAAAAAAAACCCTCAACGCAGCAGTACTTTTTAATTATAACTCAACTGCTGGCAGGGTTGGGGGCAGGATTTGCGCCTATTACCTGCCCTGACCATTGCATGTAGAGAAGTCTGTGATGTACACCAAGCTGCCTTCAGCCTTCATGGACACATAGGTCTGCCCAGGCAGTGTCAGGAGGTCAGTGTTGCCTCTGGTCATGTATGGGACAGCCAGCCCAGGTAAAACCCTAGTCTTGGTCTGATTTAAAGCTCAGGTTTTTGTTATGCTTTCAGTAACAGGCACTTAACCTTCTTCAGTTGTCAGTAAAAGACCACATATAAATGTCTAAAGGGGAGGTGTCAGAGGATGGAGCCTGGTGATTCCCAGTGGTGTCAAGCAATAGGATAAGAGGCAATGGGCAGAAAGTGATGCACAAGAAGCTCCACCTGAACATGAGGAAGAACTTCTTTCCTGTGTGGGTGACCATGTGCTAGAACAGATTGCCTAGAGAAGTTGTGGAGTCTCCCTCACTAGAGACACCAAGAACCCTCTGGATGCAATCCTGTGCAGTGTGCTCTAGGACATCTCTGCTTGAGCAGGGTGGTTGGACCAGATGACCCATTCCGTGATTTCATCCTCCATCTGATCAAAGGCACCTGAGGAATTTTTGAACACCAAGACTCTCAAAAATTGAGTTTTCGAGACCTTCAACCCTTGAAGATATAATTCAGTTGCACATACTTCACCCGCAGCATGTTTTCTGTCTCTTTAGCATACATCAGTGTGGAAAATAGAGTAACTCTCCAGGATTTAAAAAAAGTTTAATAGGGAATAAGAGACAAAAGTCCAGTGCCGGGGTCTATTAAACTTTTTTAAAACCCAGAAGAGTTACTCCGTTTTCCACATCAGTGCCATCTGGAGGCTCCTTGTGGAGACCCGAGCACTGCACAAATGCATCCCACTTGGAATGGTTTTAACCAGGTGGGGGCTGACCTCTTCTCCCCGATGACTACCAATAGGAGACAAGAGGTCAGACTTCAGCTGCACCAGGCGAGCTATAAGTTGCACATCAGGAAGATTTTTTTTCACAGAAAGGGTGGTTAAACATTGGAATAGACTGCCCAGGAAGGTGGTGGAGTCACCATCCGTGGAGGTGCTTAAGGCAAGTATGGACGTAGCCCTTAGTGCCCTGGTCTAGTTGACATGGTGCTTTTCAGACTCCATAACCTTTTCCAACCTCAACGATCCTGTGATCCAAAGAGCAACAAGCGCAGATCATCGCGCAGCGACCCCGTCTCAAGACGGGCGCTGACAGAGGCGCACCTGCCCTCTCTTTTCCCTCACACCCTCGGTCCCCTGGGCCGCGCCCCGCCGGGCGCCACCGCCTTCCCGGAAAGGATCCGCCCCTCCGCCCCGCGCATGCGCGCGCCTCCCCGCGGCTGCCGCTCGCGCCTCCGCCGCCGGGGGCGCTGCCGCGCGCCTGCCCGCGCCTCGCGGGGGGCGGGTCCCGCTCGGGTCCGCGCCCGGATCGCGATGGCGGCGGCGGCGGCTGGAGCCGGGGCCGGGGCAACCGGGGGAGGCGGGGAGCGGAGCAGCACCCGGGACCGGCTGCTGGCGGCGCTGGAGGATCTCGAGCTCTTGGCCAGGTACCGCACTCGGCCGCCCCGTGCGCCCCGGGTGGCGGCGGGGTACCGGGGGCGGGGTGAGGGCTCCCGGCGCGGTGCGTGCGCGGAGCCTCCGGCGGGGGCGGCGGGAGGAGCGGGAGCCCCTGAGGTTGGGATGGGAGGGGCCCGGCCCGACTGGACCGCTGGCCCGACCCGGCTCGGGTACGCGTCTTCCTGCTCTCTCGCCGTCCTCAGGCCAGAGGGGCTGGTGCTGCGCCGGGGTTCGGCCCGGCCCGGCCCTGCGCAATGCTTCCCGGAGCTCGTCCCAGTGGGAAAGCATCGGTCATCCTGTCCGCAGAGAAAAGGAGCGCTTCCTTTTTCTCCCACTTCCCTTTCGCACTGGGTTTACACCTGTGTTTCCTGTGAAGTGCACACTCACACGCCGATTTTAGGCATTTTATTAGTCACTAAAAATTATGTTTAGGTCAGAAATACGTAGATGGTAGGACATAAGCTGTTCTGGTATTGCCTGTATTAGTGCCACATTCATTCTAAGTAGGCTGCAGAGCTCATTTTCAGAGTGATAGAAATGCTCAGATACTTAGTCCACGGTCTTGAGTCCTGGCTGGTAATCCCCATCCAAGCTGTCAATCATGTCGTGGAGTCACAGCTGGCAGCGAAGTTCAGAGAGTTCCTAATTATTTTCCACACCTCAGGGAGAGCAGGAGCTTAGGAAAGCATTTTCAGAGGGAATAATCCGTGCTATCCATGTGGCTTACTCACTCAACGATTACCAGAAGCAGTATAAGCTATTGGTGAGTTGCTCTTCTGTTTAAGTTTTATCCTCAGTCTCAGTTTTATTGTGACATAAGGGTTGCTGGAGAACACCTGTTTATGGAAAAACGAAAACAAACTTGTTCTTTATCTAAATAGCTTTTCATTTTTGATGCTGGAACTAGCATTCTAACTCAATGAGCCCAGAGCAACGCTCAGCAGCTTTTCATGAATCTTCCTGTTGATCAGCAAAGTGTTGCAGCACCCTGGGGCTAGGCCTTTCTCAGTCACAATACTGGTATGGTGGTAGGGGCAAAAATTAAGACACATGTCTAATCTGTAGCCTTTCTATAGTTTTAAATCTACATCTGTGCATTATCTGGCTGATGCAGAGTAGAATTACAGCACTCCATGACATCATCCTTGATGGTGGTAGCTGACCTACTTAAAATGGATTTTATTTGCTACTGCTCAGTGTTGTTCATTCAGTAGAATGAAGCTTTAGTAGCAATGGCAAGTTTCTTTATTCACTAATTGTTTAAAATCATGGTAGTGTTCAGGAGTGACCAACAGACATAGACCAAGATCAGAGCTTACTGGAGTTTTTTTAGACATTTCTGGTCCCACTGCTGTATTACTCAGACACCCCATGGAGCTGCTTACACTGGACCAAGCAAAGAATCAGTACTTTTAAGGACAGTGTCTCCAGATAGACAGTTACTTGTGCATAGGGTTGAACTGCCATTCATAGCCTTTGAAGCCAAATAACTGCTGAATTTACAGAAAGTGCCTTTTTTGCATAGTGGTGCCCAGAGATTTTGCTGGATTTTCAGAACAGTGGCAGAGTATCTGGATATCTGGAAGAGTGATCAAGAGGTCTGTTTGAGAAGCACTTTTAGCATAGCACCAGAATATTACCAGGGTTTCTTTTAAATGATTTTGTGTGCTTGATGCACAGCTAATACAGCATGGTATAAATACTTGTTGTAAAAGTAGTTCCATAAGAGACTCTGTTGGTATTTGAAAGTTTATATGTAATTGCTCTAAACTACAAATATATTGGAGAAAAAATGGAGAAAAGTAGAGAAAACAGCAAAGACCCTCTTGAAACAAACAAAGGCAGTAGAAGAAAGGTATGAATGCATTTCATTATGCTGTTTCTTCTTTCAGCTTCTGCTTATGTCTTTGATGGTGTAACAGGAACTTAGCACCTTTCTTGAGTTCAAATATGTGAGGGCTTCATGAGCTCAAATTACAAAGGAAAAAAAGTGCTTTCTTGGTTGAAAAATCACTGCCACATTGTACTATAAAATAGAAAATACTCAGGTCCATGAACACTTTTGTAATGAAACCAGTGCTCTGGTAATTTGGGGATGACCTGATGTGCTAATGCCTTAGAAAATTGTGCAAATGGAGTTCTCCTTTCAGGGAACTAATTGAAATTTTGGCAATTTCAAGAAACCAAAAGCTTCCACAACCAGGAGAGGAGAGCCAGGTAAGATGACTTTCTGAATTGTGTTTCTCTGGGTAAGCATGATGCTTTATTTCTATTTTTTTTCCCATTCTTTTGTTTGTTCTTACTTTCTCCCTTTGTCCTTGCCTGTATTCAAGCTAATGGTCATGATGGGGCTTTAGCCCTGCTACAAAGGCATTATTGGCTCTCCTGTTGTTTATTCATTTTTTATGTGCTTCATAGGCTGTTTCTGTAAACAGAAAGAAATTTTGTTTCATTTTTCATTCAAACAAAAATACTCCTATGGATGCCCTTTGCTCTTCTTTGTAGCATGACTGAGGGAGTGTTGTTACTCTAGCCAAATTAAAAGTTCTACAAAACTGTTGTTCAATAGATCCTGGAACTGCTGATTCAGAGAGATGGAGAGTTTCAAGAGCTAATGAAGTTGGCAGTTGATCAGGGAAAAATCCATCATGAAATGCAGCTTTTAGAAAAGGTAGTAGAAAAGCGGGATAATGATATTCAGCAGCTGCAGAAACAGCTAAAAGAAGCAGAGCACATACTGGTAAGTTCATAATGATGTGTTTGCTTTTGAGCATCTTCTTGTAGAAAAGGTGGTTTTGGGCAAAGTGGTGTTGTGTTAGTTTGAGAAGATTGAAATACTTAAAACTTCATAAGAGCTTAGTGGTTTGGGTTTTTTCTCAGTAGTCAAACACTGTATAGTTATCATGGTATTAAGTTTTTTTTATAATGCTAATTTTCTTCTAAACCTACTTTATTTCTGTGTATTTTGAAAATGTTCACGGAAGTTTCGCTTTTAAAATGCAATTAAATGATAGGGTTTATTCACAGAGCTGACTTTATGTAGACATTTGTAAATTAAAGATGCATTGAAGATTTGGTTTACTTCATGGGTTTTTATTTTTTATAACTAGGCAACAGCTGTTTATCAAGCAAAGGAAAAACTGAAATCAATTGAAAAAGCACGGAAAGGTGTGTATCCATGATTGTACATACTGCATAAATGCAATTCTAAACAAAGTTGTTAGTGAGCTCAAACTGGGCCTTTTAAATTATTTTAGTTCTACTATCACAGATTTCAGATGCTTTGTGTGTAAACAATTTTTCATCTCATTATGAATCTAACCATTTCCTCAGAATAAAGGCAGGATTGAATTATTTTTTTTTTTGTGCAAACTTATTTTAATATGAAAGTCTCAGCAGTCTTCTTGGACTGATAATAGTAAATCTGATTCCCTAAGTGCCTTACCAAATTGCCTTAGGAGGTTTGCCAAGGAAAGAAGAGAATGTTTGTGTGTACATGCGCTGTATTTGAAGGACTGACTCTAGCTGGTGATACTAGATTGTAATTGTAGCGATTCCTGCCATTCTGTGGCACTTACCAACTTAAGCTAACTTTTTTTTTTGGTGGGGGAGGGGACAGAGGCACCTTCTTCAGGTTGTTTTGTTTTGGTTTTTTTTTACAGTGTCTTTTATAATTTTGTTATGTGTCTTTCACCTAGAAAATCAAGGAATTTAATAAAGTTTCTATTCATCTAGTACAGGCACATATTTGGAATGACTCCTCTGGGTACATAATTACTAAAAGAGAAAAAAAAAATTCTTCGCTAGAAAAAATTATGTAGTAAAGCAGGAGCTGAATTACAAATTCTTTTTGTGCTTGTCAAGTACACTTGTTTAAGAGACTGTGTTTTTCACAAGGTTGGAGGACCATTGATATTGAAGGTGTTTTGCACTCGTGTGTGCATTAAATCAGTTCACTGGAAAGCTCATCTTTGCATATTCTGAGAATCTTCTAAACAGTCATTGCATTTGAACCAGGCTCTTAATGTTTGGCAAAATCACATTCCCAGTCTTTTAGATATTGCTGGTCAGTACTCTGAAGTAATTAAATGACACAATCTCTTGAGAATGCAGCAACATTTTTTTCCATTCTTCCAGGTGCCATTTCCTCTGAAGAAATAATTAAATATGCCCATAGGATCAGTGCTAGCAATGCTGTGTGTGCCCCTCTGACATGGGTACCAGGTAACTATTGTGTTTATGACAGTAGATTTTTTTCATAATAAATCATGGTTAATATCTGGTCATACAATGTTTATATATGGCAATAACCACTGGGGTTTATTAGAGTAACATTGTTTTCAGCTGCTATATCTAATATTTCAGTAAGAATGGATATCCAAAGTCCTATGGACTTCCCATACATCTCCAAAAGGTTATGACACTGTCTGCTTTTATTAACAGACTGGTCTCCTCTGCTTTCCTTTGTTTGCCTTTTGCCCCTGAATGTTTACCTTGATTAAAAGTCAAAGCCAAGTATGTTAAAGGCTTTTCTCTGTGTTTGGTTGTGTTCACTCTTGCCCCTTAAAATATTCTTTCAGAGAATGTTCGTAAACAGTGGAGTCAGAAGCAGAACTCTTACTATGACATGTTTCAATTTTGGGTACTACCCTCTTTGTCCAAAATGAAAAGGTGTTTGATCCAATTCCTGTCCTTGCTGTTTAGCTGTGAAGTAGCAGGGAGAGCAAAGGTATAAACAAAAACATTTTTTTTGTTTTAGTTGCTTTGGGTTGCTTGGCTGTTTTTTAATATGCTTTTTTCTGCCAAGTTTGAATGAACAGTGAAAGTCTAAGTGAAAGATAGACTTGGAATTTAATAAAACATGTGTGATGCTCATTGCTCATCCAGGCATCCTGGAGTATGGGTTTTTTTGGTCATTAAACTAGGCTCTGAAGCTAAAGCTAGTGTCTGCAAGACAAGTGTTAAATATTTCAAAGCATTCTTTTTTTTCTTAAAGGGGACCCACGTAGGCCATATCCTACAGATCTGGAAATGAGAAGTGGTCTCTTGGGTCAGATGAACAACCCATCCACCAATGGAGTCAATGGACACTTACCAGGGGACGCACTTGCAGCAGGCAGACTGCCAGGTAAGTGAAACTCACTTTTGTTTTGTTTTTCTTTACTGCTTATAGATTCACAACAGTTACACATTTCCCCTAGCAAAGGCAACTCAGAGGTAGAGCAATGAAAATTGTGGTTAATGTTGTTCCCTAGCAGTGAAGACCTAGTAAAGAAAGGTAATTAGAAATTGCATAATTTTTTTTAATTTCATGCTAAACTGCAGACACTACAGCTAAGTCAGTATACAAAAAAACCCTTATGTATATAAATGAAGGTATAAAATAACCTTTGTATATTCTAAATAAGTAATTAAGTGATTTCCAGACATATTAGAAAGAAGCCCTTTCAGAGCAGCATTTGCTTAGTGGTGATGACAAAGCATGGAATTGTGAAAGATGTATTTGGAAGAAAGGTGGTTTATTGTCATTCCCTACCTTTCTTTGAGTCTGTGCTTAGAAGTTCTGGATTTAAAAGACGTGGCAGTGGACAACTGCTAGATTGTACATTTGAGTGTAGGAATCAAGCTTCAATCCCTTAATTGCTTTGTGAAATGGGCACTTCCATTGACTTCAGTAGGATTCATTCCTTCATCAAAAATTGAATTCAGCAATAAATTACAGTAATTGAATCAAGAGTTCTGTTGCTCTGTACCTGTGCAGCATTGATTGACCATTGTTAGATTGAAGGGTGGAAAAAGTCTTAGTTTGGCTTCATAGGAGACCTGTAACAATTCTTACATATCTATTAAGCCACTATCAGGCATTATGGAAAGCTTGTTTTTAAAAATCATGCTGAATTTGTTAAAAAACCCCTCTTACAAGTCCATTGAAGAAATAGTAAATTTGGATTTTGTGTTTCCGATCACCTGTCTAATCCTGTTGTCACCTCTTAAGCAGTGATTTGAAATCCTGCATCATTTCACTTTGTAAATCTCTGGCCTCGGATAAAATGGGTCAGTGAGCTGAATGGGAGTAAGACCCTGACATCTGCCCATAGCAACCCACCAGGGAAACGCCGAGGATTGGCCCAAGTATCTTCTCTGTTCTTTTGAAATATGGTCAGAGGACATGCTAAGCTTGTGACTTCCTAATGGAGTTTGAGCATTTATTTCTAGATGTTTTGGTAAAGCCATTCTGGCTGGCTGCTTTGCCTTAGAGGATGCAGACTTGATCCATTAACTTTTGAGTGCTGTCTCTATAAGAACTGAAAGGAATTTTCAGGAATTTCAGGAATTTTCCATGAGAAGCTGGAAAATGTGGAATTTAAACTCCTCCAGTAAAGCTCTTAATTGAGTCTTGGGCTCCTCTGTCAGGTTGAACCCTCATAACTAGACTGTCAAGGTTAGGGGGAAACACTGATTTACAAGAAAGTTGAAGCTGCCCTGAGTGTTTTGTGTAGGGATGCTGAATCTGTTGGTGCATGGAGGCAAGTCCTGGGAATGCTAATTATGGGATGTAGTTCTTTTGGAGAGTCCTACAGAGATGTCCAGTTACTGAGTTCTTAGTGAATGTGCAGACCAGTTGCTGGACTGCTTGGTAGCCTGCAAACTTTGAGGCTGCTTAGCACACACATTCAGCCTGGTTTAATAGCAGGCTGGATCTAGCACTGAAGCATGGCCACAGAATGTAAAACACTGGCTTCCATTCTGAGCTCATTCAGATAAAGGCTTTTCAGGTATGTTTGGATAAAGCCTTTTTCTCTGAAGTTTTTATGGCCTGCCTGATTTTTTTTTTTTAATGTTTTAATCTATTTTTGCACACTGACAGACTGTTATAATTTTCATTAATTGCAGTAGTTGTGAATGCTGAATCAGTTGAAACTCTGCTTTGAAGATGCAAAGCTTTGTATTGAGCATATGAGTTATCAAGAGCCACCTAGATAAATGGGCCACTCTGGTAGAGCAGACTTTTACAGTTACAGAATTGCTCCATCATGAGATGTTTTCTGGCTGTTACTGGAGGGTTTAATCTGTCCAAAATTCAGAAAGGATTTCAAGATTTGTTTTGATTTGAAATTGAAGTTCTGGTTGAGCTGTCTTGTTGAATTTGTCACTATACAAAATTGAAAGTTTCCTTGATTATGCCTCTTTTTTTCCAGATGTGCTTGCTCCTCAGTATCCTTGGCAGTCAAGTGATATGTCAATGAACATGCTACCTCCTAATCATAGTAATGACTTCATGCTGGAGCCTCCAGGACACAATAAAGAGAATGAAGATGATGTAGAAGTTATGTCAACAGACTCCTCAAGCAGCAGCAGTGACTCAGACTAGGTACAAGGGGGTATCCCTAGTAGACCTTTCCTGTGGCAAAGGTAGGTTAGATGATGTTTGTCACAAACTGCAATATCCTTTTGTTACACCAGCAGCCCTGTGTAGGGAGAAGATAACAGCTGGCTCAGAGATAGGGTGACTAATTTAAAACCATGGGCTGTAGCCTTGGTTTTTTTCCTATTAGATGTTCTACGAGCTGGGAGAAATGTCTGGGAGCTGTCTGCTGGGGGAGAGATGTCAGATTTTCAGTGATTGTGTAAATGTATGTTTGCAAGAGATGTGTAAATATATATTTATATATATGTATTTACTATACATTAGATGACATAAGTTCCTGGGAAAAAAAGGTGTAAGGGGAATCCCCTTGTATGTTTGTTAGTAACTTTACTCTTTTGATGATAGCCTTTTCTATGCCACAGAAATGAAACATGAAGTTTGTAATTTTAGTATCTTTTTTTGTTACTGCCTAAATCCATGTTCTTGGTCATCTGTGTATCAAGAACAAAAATATGGCAATAAGGTGTAATAAAAGAGTTTGTAATTATTGTAATATATTATGAATGATTTGTCATAAATAAACTCAGCTTTGATCTAACTTCAGTTTTTCAAACTTGAATCTTAGATGACTTGCCATGTAACTTCAGTTCTCAGCACATTTTATCCCAGTATGTGGTTGAATTCTGATTGCGTTTCAGAAGTTTGTACTCCATTTTCCCCTATGCAAAATGCCTAAGTAAGCATTAGAAGCAGCTGAGGAGGAGTCAGAAGTGGAAAGCCTGTCCTTCCTTTACAGGTGAGCCCTTCCAGGTACACACAGTGCTGGGCAGACTCTGAGGCAGCGAGTGCACACCCACAGGACTGCCCCAAATATTTGGTTAAGTGTCCTGGGACCCTGGAGGTGACACACTTGGGGGCATACTGCAGGTTTAGCTCCTTTCAGATCAAAGTGCTTAAGGATTTTTTTGTTCTTGTCATCTATAATTTTTTCAATCCTTTGAACTTTCTAATTTGTTTACTTTGTCAGTTGCATTTCCTGCATCAGCTGCAATTTTATTTTGTCTTTCCAAAGGCACTTCCCTTGGCTTTCCTCTCCTGTTTTGCTTAAGGACTCATTTTATGACAGCTGCTTTTCTCTTACATAATCCTCTGATAAAATTTCAAAACTCTTGTGAACTGTTGCTCCTGGCAGTTACAGGTTTCTGTCCTGCAGCACAGATCACAATTCTCTTCCTTTTTCCATTTTGTAGATTGCTCACAGGAAGAATCTGATGAATCAGGTAATTCCTCCTTTGCTCAAGTAATCTTTCAAACATTGCTGCCAGTAATGCTGCCACCTGTGACTGATATGTACAAATCCCGTAAGGATGTAGAAGGGAGAAGGACTTCAGTCACATTCATTCACATAACATGGGGCAGTGGGTTTTGTTTTCAGAGAAGTGGGGAATTTGGTTTTGTCTCAGCTGTTTCTTTTAGAAGTATTTTCAGAGTTATTAAACCATCTCCTCTTTCAGAGTCTGAAGTTATTAATCTACATACATATTGTAACTTTTATTCAATATCATGGTTTCCTCTTGGGTGCTGATCTCCAATTTCTTTAACTCGCATTAATCCCAATACATGTGCCCTGTCTCAGTATCCTAGTTAACCTTGCCTACCCTTTTTCTAGCTCACATTAGTTTTTGTCTTAAAACATGTGTGATCAGAATTGTACACAATATTGTAAAATGGAGTTTCTTAATGCTTTTTATAATGGGACGGTTATTTTCTTTCTAAATGGCCTTCTCTAAACACACCACACAGACAAAGTTTACCAGTCTCTTTTATCTTCTAACTTACAAGGACATGGTTGAAACAAAATACAAAAATATATAATTAATATTCATGGAAGTGTAGTGTTACAGTCTACCCAAAACTCTTCTATGGCTGTATCATGTAATTCACCAGCTGAAATATTGTGTGGGTGATTGTTTCCAGACATAAGAGGGCACTGAAACAATGACCATTTATTTTTCTGTTAAGTTTTCTTGTTAGATACTCTATTAAAGGATTAAATGGGACCAGTGTATTACATCTAAGAAATATGTAAGGCAGTAGCTCTGCCCACTGTTCACTTAGCATAAAATCAAACTTTAGGTATTAGATGCATCCTAATCACTTTCCTTGCATCAGTGCTCCAAACTGTGTACAGTTCAGGAGTATGTTCCTCAATGCTGACTAACTACAATGGCATTTTAGGTGAGTTCCTCTCAGTTACAAGCAGTTTAGTGAACCATGATATGGTAACCAAGTGTTCTGTTATGCAGTGGCTTAGATATGTACACAATAGATTTTCCCATTTGGCAGAAGTACCAAAAATCAAAGTAAAGACTTAGTTGAAAGGATTGAGTCTTGGCAAAAATCAACTGAGAACCACATTTTCTGGAAGGGTGGGAAATAGAACTGTGTGATACATACAAACAAAGTTATTTAAGTTGGGGATTGCTGACAGCTGGTTGCTGCAGTGTAGTCTTTTAATCGGTCCATTTAGAAAGGATGCAAAAATGCTGACATATGGAGATACTGTTTGTGTCCTCATTTCAGCGTCTACTTGTGTATTTACAAGAGATAGACTGAATATAACCATTAACAAAATATGCCAAGAAAGTATTTATTGCATGACAGACCATTTTACAGCGGTCTCTGTTCTCTCATCAGGACTTAGATGTTTTCTAAAATTTAAAATTGTACTAATTAATTAAAATTCTTCTTCTTCATTATTCTTTGTGACAGATGGGCAGGACATCTGTCAACTCTTCCTACAGCTTCTTTGTTGACAGCTGAATGGAATAATTTTCAGTGTACATAAGGTTGCTTTCAGGAAGCAAATCTCCACTTTTGAATAGGAAAATAAGCTTTTTTCAAAGGAACAGTAGCAGTGGAATTTTTGGTGATATTTCCCATTTCAAGACTGCTGTGCAACGCTACTTCTTTCTTCACTCAGAGAACGGGTGTCTGTCCTAAGGGAAGTTGCACATAATTAATACTTCAAACTCTAAGCAGAAAGAGTGCCAGGGGCAGTAGCATCCTTATGCCTTATCATTCTGTTTCTCAGCAAGAGCCATCTCCATTTAAAAAAAATGAATGTACAAAGTAAGGAAGAGCTTTAAACTCCTCAAGCTGATTTATTTTAAGAACTGAGAAGTCAATTCATAATTTCAGGTGATTTTAATCTCTCAGTATTATGCCTGTGTTTTATGCAAAATAAATTAAAGATATCTTACAACATTTTTGTACAATGAGTATATCTAAAGGAAATAGACAAGAGATGTGCTATAAAAGAAGTCTGACAAGAAAAAAATTAGCCAATTAGCGATTTCTTTAAAAGTTACATCCTAAAATTAATTGCTGATATCTTGGTGACAACAGCTGGAAAATAATCAGAATTGGTTGCAGATTCTAGAAAAATTAAAAATATTAACTCCTTGGTTTTGAATGTACTATTGGGTACTGTAATTTCATTCACTATCAGCTCAGTCATTTAATTGGTCAAACTGAAAATTCCTATTTTAGCAAATTTCTATAGTCAGCCATAGGGAACTACACCCATCTGTGCTGTTTAATACTGACAACTCTTTGGCCACAAAGTAGGATTTCTGCAATGGAGCTACACCTATAAATTAAATTTGTGTCAGCCTAGTAGAGTAGGCATCTCTCCATTCCAAGAATTTGGTAACAAATTCAGATAATTGTAGAGATCTGAGGCATTTCTGCAGATAAATTCAATGTAATTGAGGCTCTAAACAGAACTCTGCTATGGAAGCAACTGGCAGGAAGGGCCAGGGAATTTTCATTCCCTGCAATGTGTCATAACAGTCTTCACATTTATAAGTCTTTTTTTTTTTCAAGTGTATACTGCTGACTGCAGGGAAAAAAGGCATTGTCTATTAAATATAACTTTTGTTTTTCATAACTGAAGCTAAAAGACAAAGCTAAGTTTTAAAATTGGTCCAATAATTACAGGAAAGCAGGTTTAAACAAGTAAGTTTTGCTGCAACTGCTTTTAAGTGAGTAAGCTTCCCTGGCTAGTGCTGACTTCCAAATGGCTGTTCATCAATATAAATATTAACTAGATAAAACACTGAGTTTTCTGTAAAAGCAAATGTTAATTGTTAACTACTAAATCTAGAAATGGGTCTGGAATGAGAGAAAACTGTTGTGTGAAATATGGGAAAAGCACTGAAACAGTTGGCATGTTCTTTGGAAAACAATATTTTCACATGGGCAGGGTGAGCACTTTATATCTTTTTTACTTCTACACCAAAAAAAAGCAGGTCTCTCCTTTAGTTTGTGACATAACATACAATTTGTTTTTTACTCTAATTGGTGACTTCCCGTGTACCCCTTTAGGTGATCGAGTTCTTCTGTAAAGGGGTTATAACCTTGCTCTCTTAAACAGCGTAAGGCCCAGAACAGTTGATCTGCTGGAGGAAATTCATCCCATTTCACCCATTCCCAGCCTGTAGGGGCAAAAAAATAAAAAAATAAAAAAAAAAATAAAAAAAAAAAAGAAGAGGAAGAAAAATCAGTATAGAGTTAAGATGGGATCAAAGGAAACAGCATGAAGCTGTGAGAGGGGAGGTTTAGGCTGGATGTTAGGAAAAGTTGGTGGGGCACTGGAATAGACTCCATAGTGCAGCCTGACAGAGCTCAAGCAGTGTTTGGACAGCCACAGGTACAATGTGGGATTGCTGGGGCTGTCCGTGCAGGGCCAGGAATGGGATTTAATGATGCCTGGGGGTCCCTTCCAATCCAGGATATTCTTTGTTTCCGTGATACAACAATTCTTTCTCTGGAAGTCTAGATGGATCATATAGAAACTACCAATACAAAAACAAGTTTTCTGTTTCACAGAGTCATTTTGCCTGAGCAGCTTTTTTGTTTCCCAGAGAAGCTGTGGATGTCCCATCCCTGGGAGTGTTTCGGGCCAGGCTGGATGGAGCTCGGATCTAGTGAGAGGTGTCCCTGCCCGTGGCACGGGCTTGGAACTGGATGACTACTGACCCTCGTTCTTGTCGGGCTCCTGGTTGCGCGGCTCGGCGCCCGGCTCGGCCTCTCCCTTCATGAGCACGGTGACATAGTGGTAGCGCTGGGACTCGCACACCGCGTTCACGGCCGACGCGAACCGCACGTGGCGCAGCCGCAGCGCCGCCTCCTCCAGCGTCTCCCGCGCCGCGCACTCCGCCAGGCTCTCCCTGCGGGCGGGCAGGGCAAGGAAAGGCAGGGCAAGGCACGGCCGCCTCAGGGCACGGCGGGGCAGGGGAAGGGCGGGGCGGGAAGGAGGGCGCGGGGCTCCTACCCGAACTCCAGGTGGCCTCCGGGGAGCTGGTAGGTGCCGGCGCCCAGCGCGCCTTTCCGCTTGCCCAGGAGGACGCAGTTGGGGTGCGCGGCGCTGGTGACCACCACCCCCACGCCCACCCCGGGCCGCCGGGGCCCAGCCGCCTCCTCGCCCATGGCAGCGCCGGGCGCTCGGAGAGCTTCCGTCCCGCCGCGGGAGGGAGGGGGCGGAGGCGCCAATCAGGGTTTAGGATCCCGGATTTTGGGAGGCCCTTGGCCGGCGTACGAGATGCGCCAGGTGCTGACGTCGCTGGTGAGGAAGGTGGAGATGTTTGTTCCAAGGCAGGCTCGAGAGGAGAGAGGTGCCCTGTCCTGCCCTTTGCCTGGGGTTTCTTTTCCTCTGCGTGAGCAGGGCCTTGTGAGGTCACCGGGAATAGAAAAGGCGTTTGTGCAAATGAGGGGCAGCTGAAAGCAAGTAAGATACGAATCGGGTTTTGAAGGTCAGGGAGCCAGTCGGTCTCTGACTGCAGATTTGTTCAGAATTTAAAAAGTGTCCCTTCTTTGGTTAGCCCACTGTTTCTGGTCTGTCAAGAGTCTGACTCTGAAGCGTCACGTTGGAATTATTTCAAAGGGAGGTTACAAACCTAGCTGATCAGAGCTCCACAAGTGGAGTAACAGTTCCTGACTGATAATGAAGAAATAAAAGTTTCTGCTGGCAAATATTTACCTTCATTCTCACATTTTTATAAATTACAGAGATATGTAGACTACAAGATACAAGCTTTCACTTTCTTTATAAACAACTCTAAAGTTTGTCAGATTTTCCTCTTCTTCAGCCTATTGACCACAACAGACGTTTTTTATTTTTGGACCTTTCAAATTGGTTTTGGTTTTTTGTTTGCTTGTTTTTGTTTGGTTGGTTTGGGGATTTTTTTTTTTGGTAAGGTTTTAAAATATTTTTTACTCACTTTTAAGTTTTTTACTTTTAAGTTTTTATTTACTTACGAAGGTCACAGGGTCAAATTGTCTGAAGCTTAATCACGCTTTGTAGGATCAGTTTGCTGGGCCTTAACTGCCTGAAGTGGCTCAATACAGCATCAGCTGGGTCTCAGTGTTGGCATGAAGGGTGTGTCAGGAGCGAATGGCTGGGTTTACTAGAAGCAAGGTTGCCCTTTGACAGTGTTCAGTCGTTCTTAACTGTGATGTCAGCCCGTACCCCGAATTACTGACATTAGTAAATTACAGCAATAATAACAATAATATATAGTCTTGGGCAAATTGCCAGGCTAACAAGATTTTTCATAAACCAAGCTCATTCATTTGTACCTGTCTCCCCAGTACAGCTGGAGTATCCTACTCTCCAGATGAAACACCAGACATATGAGTTATATCACTTCTGTATTTACATTTTAAGAAGACAGTGATCTTACAAAAGCCATATCAAAGACTCCTCCTTACCCACAAAACTTATTTTGGTCCAATACTTTAAAACACCACAAAGTCTTTTACCTGAACAGTGAAAATATTCTACTTTCTATGTACACCATTTTCCTATACATTTTACCAAACAGCATTTAGTAACAAGTCTTGAGGGTGAGCCACTGTCATTCTACTGTTTTATTTCTAAATACAAAAAAAATGTTCATATGGTCATTATGCTTGTTTACTATATTAGCAGGATACAATTCAATGAAAATACTATATGAAGATGATTATGTAGAGTATAAAAAGCATGTTTTCACAAACAATATATCTTTATTTTTAATATCATATTATCTGTACACTAAGATTTTCTCTTCCTCTCTACCATCCTCTTGAGCTCAACAAAGATGTGAAGTATTACCCTTTTGCAAAACTTTAAAATGGCTAATTTTTTGTTAAAGTTTTGAAATCTGGTTGTATATAGATGTTTAGATTTGCTTCAATTTTTTCACCTTACATTTATGGTCATTAATATAAATAATGCTGTATGAAAAGAAGCATTTTATTGACTGAATCTATTCTAATTGCTTTAATTCTAGGATTTATTTAGGACATGCCTATGCAGCCAGGTTTTGCAGATCATGAAGTAAATATAGGCTGGTTTTCTGAGTTTGGTGGTGAACAGATATCCACTGAAGAAAGATATGGGAATAAGCCAAGAATGAGAAAGTAGCAAAATCCTCTGCTACAGCAGTATGTTGAAAAGCTTGCAAGACTATGATTTATATGCACTTGTAAAGAAAATTAATTTAGAAGCAAACTAATAAATATTAATTATCAATACTAATTAGTAAATACTAATAATTTATTACTAAGCAATAATTATTATTAAATATAATATAATTTTATTATATTAATTATAATTATAAATATAATAAATATATAATTATATAATTATAATTATTACATATATAATAAATATTTAATAACTTCAGTTAATAATAATAAATATTACACATTACGTACAAATAGTAATAACATTCATAATATACTGTATAATAACTGATAATAGTTATTAATATTAATAAATACTAATATTGATAAGTTATTGTAAACTTGTTTATTAATATTTTATCTGACAAAGTACTTGTGTGATACAAACAACCAAAACACTGTATTTAAACCAGCACATGTCCAGAAACTACTGGAAAAAGGACAGCTATTTTTTCAGGCCAAATCCCTCATTTCTTCTACTAACACCGTTATTGATTGAAGTGTTATTGAATGAACTGTATGTCTGAGCTGATCTGGATCAAAAGCCCCCTTTTTTTTTTCATTAATCTGTTTTCTAGCATGCTGTAGGTGGCACAGGGAGGGGAATGGACATAGTTTGATCAGATTAAACACTACACAAAGCCAAACCTGACTCAGCAAACTGAGAGAGATTACTTTTTCAGCAAGCTGTGTTCCCAGATGCAATTTACAGCTCAGGTACGTAAGTGAGGGAGGCAGTGAGTCAGAGCAGCTGGAAACAAGAATGGTGGGATTAACCATGTTAGAGATAGGCCAGATTTATGTCAGGTTTAAATGACTACACAGCTGTTCCTTGAGAAAAGCATAAAGTAAAAGAATAAAAGCATAAAAAAAGAAACACATAGGGAAAGCAGGTTAGAAAAGTACACAGTGTCCAGCAGCTTATTGAAAAGTAGCTACCCAAGCAGAAAACATCTTTCTGAGAATTTCATACACGTGGTTCCCTAGCTGTGGAATTTACAATATATTCACATTAGCTTAGCAGAAGTATGAACTGGAAGATATAAGGATTATAATTAAATATTTTACATTTCAAAGCTGGCATTCAGAAGCTGGATGGAATGTGACAGCAGTGCATGACACCAAAGTCCTGCCAGCAACCTGGCTGAAACTTAAAAGATTTTTCTTCTGACTTCAAGCAGCTGGTTGTTATCTTGAACCCTGATACTGAAAATGTAACATTGTTAACAGTTTCCTCACTTCTGTTTTAGCAGAATTATTTCCATGAAAGCACATGCGTCCATTAAATGGCTGTCTTTTTACCATAAATCATTGTTTGCTGTATTGTTATGGCTTCATAAGCATTATTAGTGGAAATTAGGCTAAATATGTTATGTAGTTTTTATGTTGAAATGTAAATAACCTCTGATCACATTTACATATGGAAAGAATAATGGTGTGTGCAAGAGCAATAGGACAAATTAGAGCTGTACTGCAGGTGTGCTTGTTAATTATTTCTTTGCTGTGTACAGACAGGACTGAGTCACTGGAATGAGTGAAGGTGCTGAGACAATTCTGTTTTATTTGTAGCTTTATCATTAACACTTTAAGTGGCCTTAGGCAACTCAGAGGTAGGTGAAGATGGATTGTGCTTCAGCTTTGATGAATCTTCTGGGTGTACTCAGTCCCAGGGGACCCTGAATCAGAAGAATATTAAAGTGTTTGTTCCTTATCCATCTAGGACAGTACCTGGAGGTCCAGAATGGATGTCTGGAACACACTAGGCAAGAAATCATGAAAGGGTTTTTGACTACTATTCTACAGCCATCTGTGGCTTGGTGACTTCTCAAGGTAGAGGTGGCTTCTGTGTATTTACTAACCCTCTTGTTTCTGTTCTTTAACATACCAAGACTCCTCTTGAGCCCATGTAAATTTTCATCATTTGCAGCATCTGTGGCAAAGGTGCTCCACAGCTTAGCTATGTGGAAGATCATTTTTGCAAACCAAATCCTTTTGCTTTCACTGAGCCTTCCACCTACCAGCCTTCCCTGGCTGGAAGAGATGGTGAATTAGTGATTAATGTTCATACTGTATTCTGCAGAAAACTGCACCTATGCAGACCTGAGAGTGCACACATTAAATGCTTGTGTGCTAGGACAGATGTCAGAATCCTTGCAGGAGACACACCGTGAGTACCTTCAGGAAAGGACCCTGGTCTTTTCTCTATGACTGGGAGGAGAAATGGAATAACTCGTTCATATTGCAGATGGGTGCAGTGAATAGTTTCATGTTGTTAGATATGCCTGAGGATCCCCTTAGCAACCTAGAGTTTGTCCAGAGACAACTATGATGGTACTCCTGCAGACAAGACACAGAGAAAATTCACCATCTGTAAGATGGGAAAGGTAAGTTAACATAGACACCACCGAAGGATTATTCTCACTTTGCTTCAGTTTTTTTTTGCTCTGACCCTGGCTGATTCATCAGCTAAACCTGTTTACTCATCTACCATACCAAAAAAAGTGGGCTCTTCCCTCCTGTCTTCAACTAAAAGTGTTCTGGAAAGCTCAGGGTGATTTTCTTCATAGGTACTGAGATGCTTTTAAAGCCCCTGATAAATCTCTTCTTGGAAATTTGGTACCCTCTGAACTCATGGCCTTGGCAGAGGCTTCACTTTCTCACTCTGATGTTCTTGACAAGACCCTCTCTCCTGATGTTTTTCAGCAATAAAGTATCAACCAGTGGAGCTTACAAGAGCTGGGAAATAAAGCAGATTGCACCACTGTCACTACATGAATGTGATAAATTCATAGTAAAGTAAATTCATGTCTATTCATAATAACTGAACTTTCCAGGATGCTTTATTTGTCCTGCTTTAACATGTCTGTTAAAACTTCTTGACTGCTTCTTTCTCGTTTATAATGTACCTTTCCCTGCTTCTTTATAGTTTTAAATACAGCCTTTCAGAGAGGGCCTCGATCCTGTGTTAAAAATATTATTCTGACTTCAGTGAGAAATCTCCCAGTTTTAAACTTTGTACAGGATGGAATCTACTTCTGGAGATTTAGCAAAACCTCTGGATAACTTCTGGAATCCTACAGTGCATTTCACGTGCAGTATCTGCAACTGTAGGTCAGATATTGAATGAGGTTCAGCCTATACAAACCTGAGTAAGTTTATATTGGACTCACTAGGAATTTGTCTGGTTGTAGCCAAGAGTGGTATCTTTTCTGGGGTGTCTAACAAAGTAAAGAAAAGGTGAATGTGTCATTTCCAAGAACTATTGTTTTTAAGGTTTTGAATTGGGCTTGCAGCCACCCTGTGCTGACAGTTAGAGCCAGGCGGTGGCACTGGTGATCAGACAGAAATCCAGGCATTTTTATAGTCCATCCCAGTTAGACGAGTTTTCAGTCAAGAGGAAATCAGACAATAAAACATTCAGATAATTAAAGTTCTCCATACAACTGTGTATCAGACTATAGATAACAGCAGCAGCTGCCTCAATCTTTCTAGAAATCCCTCAATATTCTCAGCCAAGTGACATTTCTTCTTTTGATGTATAAGGTAAAAACTGTCTTCATCTTGAGACTGGAAGGAAAAGTCACTCCTAGTAAGAAGAAGATACAGCAGTATTTTCAATCTGAATGTCTTACAGCCATTTGCTAAGGCAGGAATTAATTATAATAAGCCCAGAGAGTTGCCCAATTTCCTTCCAGTAGCAAGCAACTGAATCAGGATATAAGTCTGGTTTCCTGACCTGCAGCCAGTACTTAACTCTGAACAGTTGCTTTGGGCTTTTAAGGTTAAGGTTTAAAGTTTTGCCAAGATCCATTACATCCTCTTGTAAACATTATTGAAAATCCTTTCCAGGGCAGAGGTTGTTTTGGGGAGTCTCCTGGAGTTAGGAGATTTCTTTGTATGTGGAAATGGCATCCATGTACTGTCCTGTGATGGAACTGCAGCAGGTCCTGTGACTAGTGAAGAGCCACTGTGTGTACAGGAGGAAGAAGGAGCACAGAGTTCAAGGGCTTTTTCTTCCCTTCCCCTTGGCTGGAAGAGATATTTTATCAGCTACAGTGGGAAATCTTGGATGGTCTATCAAAATTTTGCAGCTGCTTACAGGTTCAGTGACACAAACTCCTAGCTTGTGTGAACACAGAGGTGTGCAGAGCTAAGCACTCTGCAGAGCTCACTGCAGTGCTAACAGGTGGCAATAACACTAGGTCAGCAGAGGACCAAGAGCAAAATAACTGAACCAGAATGACTCCATCTTTTGCGATACTCACCCAAGAAGAAGTTATGATAATGCATTTTCAGTTTCAGAACAAAAAGAGGCAACTCATCCAGTTATTTATTGGGTAATTCAAGTTACAAGACTCAAGAAGAATCACAGCTCTGACATGATTTTCCTTCACATCAGATCTTGCTTTGATGTTCATACTGTATGAAAAGTAACTGCATTTTCCCTTATTTTTGGTAGAGAACAGTCTTATTCCAATTTCCCAGGCCAATGCTATTTTCCTAATTACCGTTTTGTTTTAAAGGAAAAAGCGTTGCCTCCTTGTGAATCACGAGGTCTGGTCACTAGTTTCTGCAGGGACACCTGTCCCCTGCTTCAGTTCCTTAGTGACCTGGGTCAAGGCCACCGAAGCAGAAGTACAGACACTGAATTGCAGAGCGGGAGGTGTAGCGTGGAGCTGTGTGCAGTAGAAATGGGAGTTGTGGCATGGGGTAAGGGATGGGATGAGTGGAGGGAAGGGGCTGCAAAATACCTAGAAATACTAGTCCTCAGTTCGGTCATAGAACCATAGAATAGAATTGTTTGGGTTGGAAAGGACCTTAAAGATTATCTAATTCCAAACCTCCTGCAATGGGCAGGGACATCTTCCCCGAGACCAGGTTGCTCAAAACCCCATCCAGCCGGGCCTTGAACACTTTGAGGATGGGACATCCACAGCTTCTCTGAGAAACCAGTTCCACTGCCTCCCACCCTCACAACAGAGAATTTCTTCCTTTTATCTAATCTAAACCTGCCCTCTTTCACTTTAAAACCATCCCCCCTTGTTTTATGCAAGAATAGGTGTGTTTACATTGTTGCATGGAGACACCCTGAACTACGAAACCAAAAAAAGTAATCCTCAAGAGTGAAAATACTGGAAGTTCTTCACTGAAGCTGAACCAGGAGGGAGTGTGGGCGGGGCACAAAGGGAGCTGTTCCCCTTTC
Organism: Parus major; assembly: GCF_001522545.3. Lineage (NCBI taxonomy): Eukaryota > Metazoa > Chordata > Aves > Passeriformes > Paridae > Parus > Parus major. Next base: position 61,199,699 of record NC_031768.1, on the reverse strand, counting down.
CTCCCTTTTAACACAGGTGCTGCCAACCAAGGCCGACGTGGTCGGAAGGTTGTGGCTGGAGGACAACCCATTTAGGATCCTTGCGAAGCAAAAGGAACGTTCATTAAAACCAAAAGGGTTGGAAAAAGGAGAGGCCGGGAAGCGCCCCTCAGGGCCGCCCCTCCCCGGCGCCGGGCGGGCGTCACCGCGGGGGCGGAGCCGCGCCAGGCGCTTCCTGCCCCCGCCGCGGCCCGCCAGCGGCGCGTGCGCGCTGCCAGGGGCACCCGAGGGCGAAGGGGCTCGGCCATGGCGGCCTCCATGATCTGCAGCCGGGTGGCGGCCGGGCTGAGGGGCAGCGGCCTCCGCGCCTCGCTGGGTTCCACCACGGGGAAGGTAGCGGCCGCTCGGCAGCGGGGGTGGGCCGGGCCGGGACTGAAGCGGGGCAGGGCAGGCTGGGGTCGCGATCGAGGTCGCTCCTTGCGGAGCGTCGGCGAGAGGAGAGTCCGTCTCAGCCCACTCCTACCGCCGTCCTGCCGTGCCCTTCGGCGGGGCTGACAGCCCTGTGCTCACCTTTGGTGTACGGCCCTCAGCAGCCGCTGTTCTTGCTTGTGGCAAATCTTCCCTGCGTGGTTCCTTTTCCCTTCCTTTTCAGCGCCCCCGTCCTCTATCTTGCTTGGAAGTCCCCGTGTTTCAATCTCCGTCGTCACCTTGCTCCTAGTCGGGCTTGCTCCCTAGGGGTCGGGCTGTGCCACTTAAACTTCTTCCAGCTCGCACATCGCCAGCCTCTGCTCTTGGTTCTTGCGGATGCCATTCTGGGCTGCGGGCTTGCTTTTGGCTGCAGCAGCCCTGGGCAGCGGTGGCACGAAGGAGCTCGGGAGGCTGCAGTGTGTGACACGGTGTGTGACACGGTGCCGCTTTCTCTTCCTGCCACGTACTGGGGAAGGTCGCCCTGAGTGCCCCTCTCGAGTTACACCCAGCCTCCCGGGGCCGGCGAGTCGCTCAGCGCCTCTCCCTTGGGGTCCTGCCAAGGAAAGGACGTCCTGCTTGGAGAAGGAATCCTTTGGAGGCTACATAGGCCCTGTCGATTTACTATCTCGGAATGCTGTAGTAAAGTTCGTCGTCTGCTTGTTTACTTTATTTGAAGTGAAGCCTTAAAAATCCTGCTTGTTAGAAACTTCCTAATACAGGCAGATTTTTGCAGTGCTTGTGCCAATGGTACATACTAAAAAAAAAATAAACACAAATGCAAAAGTTTGTGTTGTATGTAATTTTCCTTTGTAATCTTTTTACCATGAATCCTTTGGTGCTTTTCTATGTTTGTGGATTAGCTGAATTCTGTACAATTCCTGCTTTGTGTGTGTATAAAATTAAGGTCTTGTTTGCATATAGTGAAATACAAAAAATGCAGCAAATGATTTTGTGTTTGTTGTTGTTAATTTTTATTCTTGTCAGTGCTAGCAGCTTCACCAGGTCTTTCCCCCTGCCCAATAAAACCTCACAAAATCAATTACCAAACCGGATACAATTGACTAATGTGGAAGGATAGGATTAAATGTTCAGGTGTTTTCACTGATTTATACCAAAGCGTCCTTGTTTAATATCTAGAAATTTTTTTAACCTAAAAAAAAGGGGGTAGTTTTTCACAGCAGTCATGTTCTTTTTGTTTTCTGTTTTTTCTTTTTATTCTTTTCCTTCAGGTACTCGTTGGAAGTCCAGGAATACTCAATAATCATGGGTTTCAAGTGCAACAACAGCAACAGAGGAGGCTATCACTCCATGAATACCTGAGCATGGGACTGTTGAAGGAGGCTGGCATTTCTGTTCCACACGGAGTGGTCGCCAATACGCCAGATGAAGCTTACAAAATTGCAAAAGAAATAGGTATAATATTAAAGGGAGGATACACAAATGGGCATGGTGTTGATACAAGGTGTATCTGCTTTTTCTGTCTTTCTTGGTAAGATGTTGCTTGGAGTTCTGAATATACCTTCTCTTTAAGTGAGCCTTCTCTGTGAAGCAACCTTGTGAAAAAAGAGTAGGTCAGGTATAAATTCTATTCACTTAGACTAATAAAACTACTTAACTTTCTTTGAGATGAGTAACATACTGTACTTTGTGCAAATCCTAGATTTCTTTCTACTTTCATTAAGGTTAGAGGAAGTCTTGTGTGAATAGTTTCAGTGGTGGTGATGAGATCTCATGTAGAGCAGAAGAACCAAACCATACTTCTCTTTAGGCTACAAAAGAAAAGTAAAATCCTATTCCTTTGTGAGTGTGCTTTCTCTGGCAGAATGCAGCTACTTCATGCAGGAGGGGAGGACTTTAATGTCTTGTTGTTATATGCTGAATTCCTGGCTTCTTGATGAAAAAGTATCCAATCTCATTTGCCCAGTGCTTAAATACTTAGTTTAGAATTGAGCTTTAATTTTGGACTTGACCTTGCCTATTAGTTTGCTGCTTTACTTACCGTGTGTCCTAGTGAAGTCTTGTTTAATTTGGATTTAATATGGAAATCAGCTTCTATTGTCAGGCTTTAGAATGTGGGGTTTTTTTGGTTGGTTGATTTGTTTGTTTGTTTGGAGGGGGTTTTCATAGTTTAAAGTCTGGGATTTTTTTTTTCCTCCCTGGAAAAATGTATTAGATTTGTCACAAAGTTTTAGTGAAGGACGTTGGTTGCCATGTTCCTTTCTCCTATGCAAAAGCTCAAATCTCTATTCACCTCCAAATGGATACATTCATAGTGATTCTTGAGGTTATAGGTTTTGTTGGATTCATTTCAGTTTCATCTGTAGATTTAATGTGAGAAGTGAGATCTGAAAAAAACAATGATTTTTCTTCTAGAGCAAGTTATGCTGCTTTGTAATGTAGAAAAGAATTGAAAAGCTGCTTTTCCTTCAGACATGATGTTCCAGAAATTCAGGTATTGTCAGATACCTTCTTTATCTTGTTTCCATTACAGAGTGATACAAAATTATAATAATTTCATTAATATGAAAGGAAGTTGCTAAGATACTTCTGAGAATGTCTTAAACTTCAGAACCTTACCTGCTGTTAAGAGTGAGCTTATAACATGATCAAAACTTCCCAAATCAGGCATACCCCTTTTCCTCAACTTTAATATCTACACAGATATTGTTGTAGGAAAATGAGAGTGCCTTTGTCTATGGCTCTTTAATCAACAGCCCAGAAATTCGTAGGTCAGGATTCCTTTGTTTTGTTCTTGCTCAGAGAGGGCTCCTACAGCAGTGTGGGTATGTCTGGCTGCTGGTTTATAGTCATCCCTGTGACATCATAGGTATGACGCCTGTACTTATCTGGAGTATGGGACTCCAGGCAATTTCTTAGGGATCAGAATAATGAAGTTGTGAAGTTGGCATCCTTTAGTAAAGGAATTCAAAGCTTCTGGTTGTCAGCCAAACACTTTTGTTGGAGTTGGTATGTAGTTGGTACTGTGGCTTTCTATGCTACTTGAGATGAGGAAGAGAGAACTTCCCAAAAGGAGAGCACACACCAAAGGAGTTTGAGGTTTTGAGGCATTGCTCAAACATGTCCAGAACTCCTTCTGAGTGGTGACATACTACTCTCTGCTCTGGTGTTTTGGATTTCTTTGTTTTTGTAGGCATTTAGCAGCTAGCTTTCATTTAGTACTTAAAAAAAAATTAACAAAATACAAACCAAACAAGTCTTTATCAGAGTGAAAAATACACTTTTTTTGGTCCACCTGCTCATTGTTGATTTTTGTTGCGGGAGTAATTGCCAGTAGATATGAAATTAATTTTTATTTCTTTTTATATGTTAAACTGTTTCATCAAATGTTTCTCTAGCCCATTAAAAAGACAGCTGGTAGTACTCTTTGCTCATGCTGGTCCACATGTTCCTGGTAAATTTACACAGAGCAGATTTCTGACTAAAGGTTGAGTTTGGCATTGGATTTCTTCCCTTTTGCAAATAGTTCACTTAGAAATGGGTAAATTTTTATCCCAATGTATAGCAAATGCAAACTTCTCGTTAACAGAGATTTTCATAAGTTAGCTGTGGCTGTAGTTAAATCAGTGTTAGGTAAGCATCTCGCTTAAATGTTGAAAAAAGAGCTGAGTTCTGTTCCAAAACTTTGATAAGAGACTGCAGGATGACTTGATTGCCTTCAAGTTCCATGTGTGCATTCCAGCTAGCAGTGTGACCAGCTCTGATTGAGAAGCTGATATGTGTGTGTTATCAAGAACATGACTAATGAATCCAAAGACTGTTTAGTGAACAGATGCTTGGTGTGATGGCAGATAGCTCGGCAGAACACACTATTTGAAATCAGCATTGCTGTTCATTAAGAGACACTTCCATAGGTGCAATGTGTTGTTGTAACTCAAGTTTTGATGCCTCCTGATACTTTCCTCTGGTAACAGTTGAGTGGAAGGCAGTGACATATTGTGTGCTTGTCTGGGGTTTTTTTAATAGCGTGTATTTCTGTTTATGGTGATATGAGAAGTAAGACTTTTTAAGACATTAATATCTTGAAGCCACTTTTTGTGCTGGTGGTTTTGTTGGATTTTCAGGTACTGAATCCCACAGCTTTATGTGCATGGCAGACTGTCAAATTTTAGTAAAATATAAAGTTGTATAAAACAGGAGGTGTTGAGAGAGTGAGTGCAAAGCATTTCACCTTTCTACATCAGAGTTCTTGAAAGGAGACTGCAAGCTCCTGGAATTGAGTTTGCTATTCTTGCTGTTGCAGTTTAAGAGGTCCAGTACAGCTCCATGTCAGTATTGTTTATAAAGAATGTTCTATTTTGGTATGCATTCTACAGAGAGGCTTCAGTAGTTGGTTTGGTTGTATTCCTGCTGACAGTTATGTGATTAATAGATATTCTTTTTCTTTTTTTTTTTTTTTAATGTTACTAAAATATTTTAAGTACTTTTCAATTTTATTTATTTTTCCATCCGTTGCTTAAACATGCCACTTGTATCTGTTAAAAAATCTTTAAAAAGTAATGTGTAAACTTTCGTAGATTTATAAATAGAATTTTTGATCCCAGGCTTGATTTAGTCAGAAATCAAAGCTTTGTACAATGTGTGCAACTATTTTCTTAGTAAAGCGCTAGCTTTTTCTTTATTAGCTCTTCAAACAACATATTCCAGACACTGTGCGAGAAAGCTGGGGTGGTTTTCTCTTTAGTGTATGCCACACCCACCTTGGCTGTGTGATCTAAGTTTTGGGGGTTTTCTAGTCTATGTCATAGTGAAAACTCATGTCTGTCATACTTCTGTTTATAATATTTTTTTGGTTGTCTTGCCATTACCTCTTTTCCTTGTTGGTCAGTTATCTATGTTCCTGATGTCTTTTATGTTGTCTGAAACTCCAGAGTGTTTATTCAGTTGCTCTAGGACACAAATGATGATCTAAGGTAGCAAACTTTAAGCAGAAATCCCCTGGTGTTAAAAAAATCATGCAATTATGTTCTTACTTACCTGGCCAAAATCTCTAGATAAACAGCAGTACTAGTTTAGAAACCAAATATTTACTTACATTCTGGCAAATGTTTTTTTTTTTTTGGCATCTGAATCTTACATTCTGCTTCAGCCTTTGCTTTCTTCTGTAGCACTTCACTCTTTTGAAGTTAAAATATCAAAACGTATTGTTGGTGATAATTCACTAATTAAAGTAAACTTGTATAACTGGCACATTCAGATTTTGACCTCTGTATTTTAATTGCTCAACTTAAGCTGTTGCCAAAACCAAACCTGTCTTGTGAGCTGATGACCAACTTGATGCAGCTGATTAATGTCAGGAAGTACTTGTGTGGAAGGTATTTTGTAATAGCTAAACATCTTGTTCAGTCTCCTAACTGGTATGGTCCTTTCAGTGAAAGCATGATGATTCCTGGCACATAATTATTTCAATAGTTATATTTCTGATTTCCATGCAATGAGTCTTCTAACACTCGAAAGTTTCAAATGCTGAAAAGATGTGATTCTGAAGTTAAAATTCCCAGTAGCTGTACTTACTAATGAAATGCAGATAGTGTACTCTGAAGAGATTCTCTGCTCTGTTGACAGAATTAAGGTCAGCATATTATTTATGTTGACACTCTTGTTGTTATTTACAAACCCATCTTTTCTCTTTCTAATGCTAGTAAATAGACCTCTATTGTTTAAATTTTGGGTTTTTTTGGTATCCGTGCAGCAAGGAAAAATTAGCTTGTGTTATAAATGGAGAGGTGTTTTTTTTTCTGGTGCAAGAACTTTGAAATGTAGACTGAAGCAAAAAAACCCCAAAACTTGTCTCTTACCAAGTTAAGTTTGCAGTTGAATGGTAGTTGAGAACTTGATTGATACTTGTGTTACTAACTGTCACTGCCCTTTACTGTTGTCTGCTTGTCAGAATAGATTAGGATTGCATGGTTATTCTGAAGGTGTCTGTAGTATGTGGAAAGCAGTACCTCTGCTACAGATAGAATTGGGCAGAAGAAGTGGCAATTAATGTGATTTGACAAAAGTCAAAATTGGAACTTATAAAGCAGAACATTTTAATCAGGCCTGTCTGCTGTAATTGTTGGACTTTCCACTTGCACAGGAAACTTCAGGGATACAGTGGAACAATGACCCTTAAACTTATTAGAAGGTTGTATGTCTTTCTGCTTGCCTGCATGCAGTGATCTTTCTCCCAGTTTGAAAGCTTAAGTTATAGAATCAGAAATTATTCCTTCTGAAACAGAGTTACTAGTATTGATAGAAATGAAGATGGTTTTGTTTGCTGTGTAACTCTTTCACTGTCTAGTTAATAAATGATTGTTGAAGGTGAAACCTGTAATGTTAGTAAATGTATAGGTTTTTATTGTCCTGAACAGATAAATCCTAAGTCAGTGTTCTGATTCCAGACACCTGTTCTCATTGGTAGAGAGTCTTAATTTTCTAAGTTAAAATCTTAATCTAAATCACTCTTAATTTTCTAAGCATTCCCTAGTTTTTTCAGGCTAGGTACTTATATGTGCTTTTAGGGTTATATGTGCTGTTAACATGGAAATGTGATGCTTACCAAATGCTTGTTCTGAGATTCATGCATTGGCTATTAGCTTGCTTGCCCATATGAGTTGTACGGGTGTTCTAGTGCCCTGTGTTAAGGCTTTGCAATTTGTTACTGCTGCTGAAGGCTGAAGTCCTGCTCACTGAAGTTCCTGTGCCTGTCACATGGTGCACAAGTCTGCAGGAGCTCTCTGTCTGCTGGATGAGCTTTTTGCCTTCGGGAGTCACTGTTCTGATATGCTTCAAGGCAGGATAGCACAAGTGGTTCTAGTGCCACAAGAAACAAGGCTGGCGTGAAAAGCTGAGGGCTGGAGGCAGAATGAGACTTCAGTGGTGGTGTGTTTGCTGGCATAAACTGTGTGTGGGTATCTGCTCTAGGGCAGAAACTGCTGTTTTTCATTGAAACACGAGCCTAGCAGTATTTCAGCGCCACTTAAGCAAAAGACAAGGGCACAACTGTTGATACTGAGTAGAAAACTATGGTAGCTGCTGGTTTCCAAAATTTTCTTGGATAACTGTGTTTCAGAAGTTCTTTGCTTTGTCAGATTGTGTGACAGTGCTGCTGCTGGAACACTGCAGATGAGGCGTGTGACCAAACACTTCTCTTGTTTAAGAGTAATTTTCAATAGGAGCTGTGGGAAAAAAATGTTTATTGAACAATGAAATTTCTACGTGATGGGTTATGGTTTTCTTGGGATGTACTATCTTAAAATTGTTTCAGGTACATCTGTGCAGCTTAATTGCTTTCAAGTATAGCTACTCAAACAAACCTTGAATTTATTTATGCAATCAAGCAGCTAGTTTGTAGTGCTAGAGGAAAACAATTTACAGATCATTAGTAATCTGCTCATTTAATGACTCAGTTGTTGCATAAGGGTTAGTACAATGATGTTGCGGCCAAAACTGATTGTGAAACATTAAAAGTTGTTTTTCTCACACTATTTTGGATGTCTGTATGTTGACAAAATAATATAATTGTTAATAATCACAACGTTTTTAAGAACTATCTTCCAGGATCAGGGCGGTGGTGAATTTAGCCCACTGCTCTGCCTAAGAACAAAAGAACATACTGTTTAGGGCAATTCTTAGCCTGCCTGTTTTCTGCCGTCCATTGCTCCTCAGCATTCATATTTTTTGTCTTAAGAACATCAGAGAGAATACCTCTGCCCAGTTCCTTTTGACTCTTCCATTTTCCTTCATATCTCCTGACAGGCTTCTTTATATTTGGTGTAAAAAAGGGTCTTTTTTTCTTGCACTTTTTAAAAACTGACTTCCTTGGTAGATGGCCTTTGTTTTTGGCTAGTGTAGAGCGGAAACCAGAATGAATGATGTACATGTAGTCATGTGTTCTTACTCTGTCCATCACAGATATGGCTGAAGATCATAATCATGTTCTTGCTTTCTTTTCCTTTGATAGTTTTAAGGATGTGCTAAGCTCATTTCTTGTAAGGCAATCTCTTAATTTCAGTGATCATATTAATTACCGATTTACTTTTATCCCCAGAGCTAAATATGTTCCAGCTGAGATCTTACCAGAGCCTTAGTTGGGGTCTCATTTGACTTGTTCAGATTCTGGTGTTTGTTGCTAGGAGGAATAATTGCTATAAAGAAGGTGGGTGAACTTCGTGACTTTTCTGAAAACTTCTCTGCAGTTGCAGCTTTATATTGTCTGGACTTAGTGTAGGAAATGGAAAGCAAGCTTTGTATTTAAAGTAATAGCATAAAAGTTGTCTTCTGTGACTTCTATGAAGTATGTTAACTTGATTACCAGTAAAAAATAGTTATCTTCAGGAACTGAATTAAATATTGTAGTAAATAAATATGTACTTTTTTGTGTTTATAACCTTTATGCCTCTTCTGCACAAGAGCTTAAAAATCATGTGTGAATTCAGAGACCTGTTGTTAGGTAGACATTCAAGAAGTAAAATCAACAGATAGCTAATTGGGAGGAATGACTTGAGTCTTCTGCTCATATCCACCCTAGCTTGTGATATGGTTTGAGTTTAGTTTCACCTGTCCAGGCAGGACACGGATCAAAATAGGAACCCACACAACTTTTGTGTCTGTCATAACCTTCCTCAGTTTATGTAGTGGCTAGTTTTGCTTGGGCACTCTAATTTTTCTTAGGCATTTCCATTGTTCCCTTTCAACATGCAAAGGAACAGCAAGTTCTTTTTTGGCTTGGATAGATCAGAGTCGCTTAGCTGATGGTGGCATGAGAAAAAATTTGATGTCAATAAACAAATGTCACTGGGTCAGTTCTTATCATCTGGCAGTTTAGCTGCTGTCTGTACTCTGTGTTAGTGAACTTGAATAATAACTCAGAACTTCAGTTTTTTTCTTTTTTCTTTGCTTTTTTGTCTTTCGGTGACAATTCAGAATCTCCCAGTTGATTTTTGTTATATTCTCCCACTTTACTATTTAAACCCAAATGACCAGTTTCCCCTACCTAGAAGAATATTTTGTAAAGGACTTTTAAGCAGTTAAAGCCTACTGAAGGGTTTAATTTGCCTACTCTGGGAAGAGTACTTGGTTTGTTTAGGTCTCTTGACTTCTGCAAAGCACTCAAGTTTATGCATTAGTGCTCTGCTGGATGGAAGCTAGAGAGGACCTGCCAAGCTGACTTGGGTAAGTGCTATAGGTTTACAGGTACAGGATATTTGTAGTTGTTTGAGGAAAACCTTGCATATGGTATGTCAGATAATCAGTTTCATCTTGTTAGTAATCTGTGAGCTGCTAAATATTTCTTACTGGGTGCTTAATCATCCGTCAGTCCAACACGTATTAAAGATGGTCAAAACACCAGCATTTCTGGATACTAATTCACCAAAGTTTGTTCACAGAACAGCCTAAAGGTACAAATTGTGGATTATTTGAGATTTCGGGATTTTTTTGTATTTAAATTACAACATAGTCTTTGATTCACATGTGTGTGTTTTGAATGGTGGGCATGGAGAAGGGGGGATAGAATTAAAGCAGCCTTTGTTATTCTACCTGAAACAACTTGTTTTAATAGTCACAGATGACAAATTTTTGGGTTTTCTTTTGTTCTAGGTTCAAAGGATCTTGTGGTAAAAGCACAGGTTTTAGCTGGTGGTAGAGGAAAAGGAACATTTGAAGGTGGCCTCAAAGGAGGAGTGAAAATAGTTTTTTCGTAAGTTGTTTCTAAGTTACTTGACCAAGTGGAAAGACTTCAACATTTCACTTTATGGATTGAACCTATTGCTTTCTTTAAAACCAGTGTTTTAATTATTAACCTTAAAATAACAAAAATTAGATAAGACATTTTTAATGCTACTTCTGTTTTTACAGCAGTTTCCTTGTCACATTCTGAGCTTCTTTCATTCTAGTCCAGAAGAAGCAAAAGCTATCTCCTCCCAAATGATTGGAAAGAAGTTGTTTACCAAGCAGACAGGAGAAAAGGGCAGGATATGCAATCAAGTATTTATCTGTGAGCGCAGATATCCCAGGAGAGAATACTATTTTGCAATAACAATGGAAAGGTCTTTTCAAGTGAGTAATATTAGAAATAGAAGTAAGCTAATTAACTTGTTACAACTAAATGTAAATAAAGAAATCAACAAAACTGTTTACTGTACTGTTCATTTGCTTTTGAAAATCAGAAGTTTACAAGTTAAATTTTGTTTTCCAGTATATCTGACTTTGACTGACTGTATATCTGACTTTGTTTTTAAATGCTATAAAGCTGTAATGCTACAATTTGAATTTACAGAATAATAAATGAATATTGGTAGCCCCAACTGAAGTTCAGAGGCACATGGCCAAGGGGGAGATGGGTAGAATAAAGGGGTAATTTTAATTTTGATTTTAATTTGCATTTGCCTGCCAGATTATGTAATTTAGTTTAAAAACACAGCTATGTGTATGCTTGTACACCCTGGTTTGGGTGTCAGAAACAAGATAAGTGACAGTTGTGGCAGAGCAAATGGTCCTGCATAAATCCAACATCCTTTTTCTCCAATGTGTGAAGGTTCCTAGAGGTGCACTGGTGTTTCCCTCAATTTTGGGAGTGCTAGTAGCTTTCTTATACTAATGCTCTCCAGGAAATGGGTAAGGAGATTTGGGCCTAGAGGTTTGTTTTCAGCAAAATGGAAGCCAGTTTTTTTTTGGATGTATGGGCTGTGTGTGTGGGTGTGTAGTATTTTAGGCCACAATTCAAATGTGGTTACTGAGATGTCAGTGTTTTTTGACTGACAAGTGTTCTGTTTGGAGCACAGACCATGAATCACTAAGTGAGTTTAATGAAGCCAGGATTTGGAACAGATCATGGAACTTTATTTGCTGAAGCTCAGAAAAACTGGGTTTGGTCTGTTCAGATGTTTAAGAGTTTGCAGAGGCACTGGCTTTGGTAATTAGGGGATATTTAAGTATGAATAAAATAATTTTCTGTGGAGGAATGAGAAAACTAGTCTTACTCTTAATTTTTTTTTGGTAGCCATACTAGGAATTAAATATTTTTTCCTGTTTCTTCCTCCATAGTGTTCTTTTTGACCGGAAAGTATCAGTTGTGTTGAATTATGTGGCTTGGGCACCTCCATTGTGATGTGTGCTGGAATAGAGCAGGGAAGAGTCAAATACTGCCGTACGCACCACAAGGTGGCGGTAAAATGCTATAAATGAACAGATTTTAGACTCTTAGAATTGTGTAAACGATAAGCAAGGATGCTTATGGAAATAAAATTTACTGTAACTGATTGAAACCAATTAGATAAAGAAGGGAAACCTGTTTTCATGACTTGTTCTTACTCCTGTATAAAAGATAGATCTTATTAGCATACTGTGTGGGTTGTGGCCTTTTGATAAGGATGTGCTTTGTTTTTACTGCTGACTTTATAAGTAATGTTCTTAGATTGCTTGTAGTTACCAAAACTTGTGTAGGATGCTTAGGATGAGGAAATGCCTTTCAAAAGAAGGAAGTGCGAAGGTTGAATAGCACACAGTGTTTATTCATGTTGCAAACTTCTTCCTTTAAGGAGAAGAAAAAGGATTAAAATAGTCAGCTGAAACTGGAACTTTATGACTTGCATATTGTTTGCTGGCAGGGTTTTGTTTTTAAGAAAAACTGTTCACTTTGGTCAATTCTATGGAATGATGAGTAATTTTACGATCAGTTTGTAGCTTACTGACTGTTCAAGATAAGAATATCCAGAAATGTTCATTGAGTTGAACCTTGCTATTAGATGCAGGACAATTTGCCAGCTATGTATTTCCATTTGGAAGGATGGTAATGGGAGGGGTACAGTGTGGTTATTAAGCTTGCTCTCTGAACCACGGTTGCATTTTCTATAATTAATGGTCAACAGTTAAAAGGCTGTTTAATCTTTGAGTTCTGCTGATAGGAAATGCTGCCTTAATACACCAGTGGTCATAATCCATCCATGGGTGATGATAAGGGAAGGTTGGTTGAAGGGATCCGAGTATGTCTTTACAGAGAGTGTAACTGAACTGGAGGAGAGATTTTTAGGTTCCATGGTAGTGAGTCCTTCATGTTTTTGTTGAGATTTGCCATTTTAAAAAATAAACTCAGTTGCAAATGCTGTCAATTCTGGTTTTTTAATTTCTTTTATGAATGAATTATTGAGTGCTGTTTTGTTTTGCTATGACTTACTTTCAGTGGTGGCTTTAGTTACTGAATGTTGTGATCCTATTGATCTGGTTTGCTGTAATTTATCACTAAGTTCTGCAGACCTCCACTTGTCCTTGGAGTAGGAGCATGGCAGAATGAATAAATGAGTGCCTGGCATTTGATCTGTGTTCGTGAAGGAGTGAGTGGAGAAGGTGGAGCTGAGAAGGTGGTGACACTTTCTCTGGTGACACCTAAAAGATAAAATGTGTGTGATTATGAAGTTGAATCTCTCGATCAAAATTTAAAATTAGTATATCTTTGTTAATTGTTTTGCTGCTGCTTTACAGAGGAAATCTTTCCTTGTTAAAAGAAAGTGGACCTAACATATACTTTAACATTTGTAAAGTATTATTAAACAGTTTTATATGGAGATATTGAGTAGACAGTAACTCTCTCTTCAGAGCATACAGGAGAAATGCTCAAATAAAAAAAATTCTATTGATAAGGGTTCTATTGCTGTGAATTATCTTATGGGAAGAACTAAGTTTCAGCTGTGTGGTATAAAAATACTTACACTTCTTTTTTCTTTGCCTAGGGTCCTGTCCTGATAGGCAGTTCTCAGGGTGGTGTTAATATTGAAGATGTTGCTGCAGAGAATCCTGACGCGATAATTAAGGAACCCATCGATATAGTAGAAGGCATAAAAAAGGAGCAAGCTGTTAGGGTAATTGTTAATGTGGGAAGGCACATATTACTGAGAATAGGAGGGTTGCTTCTAATTTTTTAAAGGGTGTGTGCATTCAACCTGCTGAGTTGTCTTAAACCCTTGTTTGAATCATATTTGAACTAGATATTTAAGTATTTTCAGGTAAATCAGTGTAAATCCAACTGCATGGCAGTACTTTATCTAGCTTTTATACAGCTGTGAAAAGGTATGTCATGATAAATTTTTATTAGCTCTTTTTTGAGGATAAGTGCAGTATTCAGTATTGAAAATAATCTGTTCAAACCAAGGAGTGAATTTGGGTTTTTTTCCCCAGTAGACACGGCAGGTTCTACACCTACAAATTCAAATGTCCTTGAAATAATAGCTAAACTGAGCCACCCTAACATGAGTTAACAATAACCATTCTTTTACTTTCAGCTTGCCCAGAAAATGGGGTTTCCTCCTAATCTGGTGGATGAAGCAGCTGAAAATATGATCAAATTATATAATCTCTTTCTGAAATATGATGCTACCATGATAGAAATAAATCCTATGGTGGAAGATGCATCAGGAGTTGGTAATGTTTCTTATTCAGACTCTTCATGTAACACCTTGATATTTTTGTAAATCTTGGTTGATTTGCACAAATAAAACTTCAGCTGTATACAGCAAGAGGAGTTAGTATTAACATGGTATGTTGAAAAGCAAATTTAATAAAACAGAAAAATTTGAGAATCTAAATATAGTAGGAATCTGCTCTTAATTGCTAATTATGATCTAAAGTGTAAGTAACTTCCATTTTTAATTTTTAAATTTTTTACTAGGGAGCACATCTATTCAGGATAAGGCATTCCTGGAAATCAGGGCTTTTCAAAATTCATGAATTGAAACTTGAGCCATCTCATGTATCCAAAATTGATACTGTGACAGTAACCAGAATAGTGACAACTACAAGAAATCTCCTGCCTTTATGACTCAGGCATTAGAATAACTGATGGAGTATGGTGCACTGAAAGACTGTAGGGGTTTAAGTAATATCTTGATGTTTATCAGTTTTTTAACATATCCAATTGCAGAACAGTTACTTAATGCTCAATCACAGCCAATTCCACTCCACAAAAAATAAGCCTGTAGAGTGTATTTGTACTTGAACTCAGATACAACAGTTTGAAATTTAAATATGATTGTAGCTCTTTCATCAAAATGTGTAATTACTGTTCCTGGGGTTTTTTTTGTGTTTTTGGTTTTTTTTGTTTTTAATGCTTAAGTGATCAGTGTAGAGCAGTCTTTCCCATCTGTTTCTTGTGCTTTATTATTTTTATGTCATTTTCACTGAGGGATAGAAATGAAGTGATACATTTGTACAGACAGAATCTTAGTTCTGATGTAAAGAATACTGTAGATTTTCTGCTTGCTAAGTATTAAGTGAATTTTTTTCTGTTTTTTCCTAACACTTTTTCTTCCAACTCAGTTTTTCATTGTGTTTCTCTGTGGTTACAGTCATGCACATGTTATATATGCTTATTCTAAAAGCAAAACCTAAGATGGATTAAAAAACCTCAAATCAGAGACCTTCTGTAAGGATTAGTTCTATTCTAATTACTTATGGTGGTCCATTCTCCCCCTTTTCCAGGCTGCAATGTGATCTAAGAAAACATAATTTGCCCAGATTTAACAAACAGCTTGTAACCATTTTTGGGTTTAGAGTGTTTCAGGAAACAGTTATCTTCTGTTTTTGTGCATTACTGATTATATGGGGAAACTGGAAAGAATCTGATACTTATTGACAGTGGTACATGTGTCTTTTTAGCAAAACTTTGTGTTTGGACTGCGTGACCTAGCTGCCAAGTTTGATTTGACATACTGCACATTTATGTAGCAGTTGAGTTGTTATTCTAATATTAAATGATGGTTACTAATGGTGTTTTTTTCCCCTTTCAGTGATGTGTATGGATGCAAAGATAAACTTTGACAGCAATTCAGCCTATCGTCAGAAGAAGATCTTTGATATGCAGGATTGGACACAGGAAGACCAAAGAGATAAGGATGCTGCAAAAGCAGATCTCAACTATATAGGGTTGGATGGAAACATAGGCTGCTTAGGTATGTACTGTGTAATGAATTTTAAATGACCTAATGGCTTTATAAACTGAATTCCTAAATGTTATCTTTATTCTCATGTAGTCAATGGTGCTGGTTTAGCTATGGCCACAATGGATATAATTAAACTTCACGGCGGAACTCCAGCAAACTTCCTTGATGTTGGTGGTGGTGCTACAGTGCAGCAAGTGACAGAAGCCTTTAAGCTTATTACTTCTGATAAAAAGGTGAGGGAAGAGTTGGCATATCAAGGTCCTACACAGTGGTAAAACAGGCTCTGATTTGGAAGACAATGCTTAGTGCATGTTTTCCAGAACACATGCCTTTTTATAAGCCCAGAAGTAGAAAGAAAGAAAGAAGATGGAAATATTAGCTTAATCTTGGTGCAGATGAAGCCTAATAATCTATTGAATTTTTTTACCTTTTTAAAGTGTAAAGAGGTTGTGTACTCAGTACACTTGGCTGTGTACTGAGCAGACAGTTCTGTGTCTTGTAGTTGAAGTTACAGCTGTATTTCAATCTTTCCAGAAATCTTGGAGTCAGAAACCCTGTGTCTGCTGTTTAAACAGAAAGTAGTATTCAGTTGATTTAACACTTTTTTTTTCTTTTGACCAGTTTTGCAGCTGGGTCTGTGTTTTGTGGAGAGTTGTAGAGATTAATATTTGCTGTGCTGTGCACAAACAAGTTTCTATGGTACTGATTATATGTAATGTTAGATAAAATAACTTTGTAAGGGGCTTGGAAGAGCTTTAATGTTTATCCTATTAAAAATTTATCAGAAGTGCTTGAATATTATTAAAATAATAAATTGGTTTAAACTAGAGGAAGAGCTTTTCCTCAAACATAATGTGAAGGCTCGATTGATGGTCTACATAGATATGCTTATCCCAGGAGGAACTTGGCAGTCTGGGGCTTGTTAAAAATAAAGAAAATTATTTTAAAAGGGGTAACTGTAAAAGGTGGGAATGACTTGCAAGACCTGCTCATGGTATGCTACTTTTGCACCACAATTTTGTGTACCACTTGCTCATCTTTGGAGAGGGACAGAAAAAAATAGTGACTGATATTCCAGAGGAGCTTAGTCTCTTTCCCACTGGAAAGACTTATTATGAAATGCAGGGTCTGTAACATGCTCCAAGAGTGTTACAGAATCATTTAATCATTTAGATTGCAAATGACCTTTAAAATTGAGTCCAACCATAAATCTAACACTGTCCAGTCCTGCACTACACCATGTCTCTAAGCACCATGTCTACAAGTCTTAAATACCTTCAGGGTTGGTGACTCAACCACTCCTTGGCAGTGGTGCCAATGATTAACAGCCCTTTTGGGGAATCAATTTTTCCCATTTTCCAATCTAAAACTCCACTGGTGAACTTGAAGCCATTTCCTCTTATTTACTGCTTGTTACCTGGGATGAGAGAGAACCCCACCTTGCTGCATCCTTTCAGACAGTTGTAGAGAGTGATAAGTTTCCCCCTGAGCCTCCTTTTCTCCAGGCTAAGCACCCCCAGCTCCATCCACATAAGACTTATTCTTTCTTCACATTTTTCCAGTAAATTGAGGGAACAATGAGGGACACAGTCACAGAGCATCTGAATTACAGAGAGGAGAGAAGAAACAAGGATGAATCTGAGGGTTGCTGATTTGGAAAAAGTTTTTGCAATGCAAATTCTCTGCTGATGTATGGACAAATGGTGTCCAAACAGACTTCTTAAGACAACTTTTCCTTTCTGTTCTCTTTCCATTGCTCACTATTTTATCAAAAAACAATGATTGTAGCTGGGATTCCTGGTGCTGAAACTCAAAGAGCAGTGGAGCCCCCTGCTCCCCCTGCACTCAGGGTTTAATTCAGGGCTTGTTTGGAGCACAGCCTTCTGAGTTGCCAGTCTGAGTTGTCCATTAGCAGGAACAGGAACAATGCCACAAAGATGAGCTAGTCTAATTGCAAGATAATGAGAACCAAGTTACTGTTTATGAACCTCTTGCAGAGGAATGTTTTGTCATCTCAGGCTGTCCACCCATTTTGATTCCTGCTTAGTTTCATCTTTCACCTCTGACCATGGTTCTTTTTACTCTTTCTTTCTACCACTTGAGTTCCCTTAACTGCTGGCTTAATCATCCTGAATAAAATGTATTTCAGATAGCTTATCTCTAAGCATGCTGGCTTTTAAACTGTGTAAACAGGGTCTTGTGTATTTCAAAATTAAAAAAAATTAAAAAGATTAAAATTTTTAAAACTTCTAAAATGTTTTTAAAATTTCCTGTTTTCAGTGTGTGAAGTTACTGGTGTGGGAGTACCTCTGCTGCAGTACTGTTAGCAATGGAAAGATAAATAGCTGACAAATACAGTTTCCTGAAGTACAGATATATGTGCTCTGCTGCATGTGACCCTATAGAACTGTACTTTGGTTGCTGATGTTACATAGAACAGAAATGTTCCATCTTTCGCAGAGTCCCTTAATACAGTTAAAGAGCTTGAATTATCCTTAAGCTGAAGGTTGTGTGCTGCTTTCATCTGCTGTGTCTCTGGCCATTTTTAATGTGAATATTGTCATTTATTCTGTAGGTACTGGCTATTCTGGTAAATATTTTTGGTGGCATTATGAGATGTGATGTTATAGCACAAGGCATCGTTACGGCAGTAAAGGATTTGGAGCTAAAAGTCCCTATTGTGGTACGGTTGCAAGGTGAGTATATATATGTATTTTAATATATTTCTCTCTAATTGACAGTTGTAATTGGGCTTATATACTTACTGTGTAGCAGGCTGCCTGTGAGTTGAGGTCCAAGGAGAAATAAAGCAGACCTTGAGTTTAGATGGTGAGGATTGGCAAGTTAATAAAAAGAGACTTCCAGCTTTTTCACTACTATTGTTGTTTTCTAGCTTTATTCACTAATTTTTGGAACAGGCTTCCTAGAAATAAGAGAATGATAGGTAGTAGTAATAGTAATCTCATGTTCAATAAGAGTGGCATTTTATCTGTTTCTGAAGGTACACGAGTTGATGATGCCAAGGCTTTAATAACAGCTAGTGGCCTCAAAATCCTTGCGTGTGATGACTTGGATGAAGCTGCAAAAATGGTAAGATAGCTGGTTATGAATATTCTTTTAAGAACATAGCATCTGTTGCAGAGTATTGAAAAGTCAAAAGTTGGTTCAATCAACTACAGGTAGCTTAGGATAAATCCCAGTGCCAGTTTCTACCAGTGCCTGAAGCAAATACTTTGCAAGTTAGTAAGTGCATGATTTGTCAAGGGAGCAATTATGCAGTCAGAAGCTATTAAACCCCATAAACCAAAACTGGATCCATGATCAGGTCAGCCACTCCTCTTGGTGAGGGGATGGCTAAAGAGCTTAGCTTTATTAGTTGGGAGAAAATAGGTAAACTGAAGTGGCTGAAAAACGCAATGTAACGCTTCCTTTTATCAACCACGGTTTTTCAGTGTGCATGATCAGAACTATAGTTGATCATCATGTAGCCTCATAAGATAATTAGATATTCAGATACTCTGATTTGTGTGTGTTGCTTTATTTTGTTTGTGGAAAAGAAAGTTGTACCAGAGATGTACAGCAGAAAAAATTAGAAGATACCTGATGGATTTTGTATTACGGGGGAAATGTAGGAATTTTTTTTTTCCCCCAGGAAACTCCTTACTGAGTTATAACATTTCATTCTAAGCAGCAAATAATTCAGAGAGATTTAGATTCCTAATGCAGGAGAAGATGAGGCTCCTTAAGGTATCAAAATAAGATCCAGAAATGCTTGGAATAAAAACTCAGGGAAGAAATAGCTATTAGATATGTAGAATTTCTTGTGAATGGCCACCTCAACACCTCACAAAATAACTGTCACATTAAGTTTAAAACTTAGCATTTTATCAAGATACTGTATTATAAACGAGAAGCAGACTTTTTTAACTCCGTGAAATGTTTTCTAGCAGACTTGATTGTTTTTCATTTAAAAGTGGTTGAGAGGTACTTTGCTAAATACTAATCCCACTCTTACCCCCCTCTAATATCTTACTGATGGTTCGCTGGTATTTTTTTGTTTAAAATGTTTGATCCAGCTCAGTCAAATTAGGATTGTTTTAAAATTAAGTTTTTATTTTCTGTTTTTCAGGTGGTGAAGCTGTCTGAAATAGTAAGCTTAGCAAAACAAGCTCATGTGGATGTTAAATTTCAGTTGCCAATTTGAAATGTCATGCCAGTGTCTAACGTTCTCTGAAATACTGTGTTCTGTGGGAAATCTTTACTTTTTCTTTTGTGTGGAGGTTTTGATTGACAGGCGCACAAACTGAAGCATCTGGTCTTTAATGTTAATATTCAGAATGGTCAGAATTCTTGTAAAAGTGTTATTGCTGATATTTAGTCTTTCTTAGTTGTTATTCTCAAGCCTCCAGCTTCTGCTGCAGAATGTCACTTGCAATATACTTCTGCGTTGTCCAAAGTAAAGCTTCTGGTTGAAAAAAAAAATTATTCTGAATAAATTTTGAAGTTCCTTTACTTGTAAATTTTTATTAGCCTTGTTTAAAAGTAAATATGACTGGATTACCTAGTTGTCCATGTGGAAAAACGTATTGAAACGGTATTTTATGTTGGAAACATTTGTACTTAGCAGTATAATGGACATGAGCAAGCCAATCATTATTTATGAACAGATGCATTTGAACTTGATCAGAAATATTTTTAGAAGTTCTTCATTGAAGTGGCTGGTAACTCTTCTGGACAACGTGTTAAATCACTACAAAATATACTGTAGCACTTAGATTTTCACAATTTCTGGTCCTCACAAAAAAGGCATTGTGTAGTTTTATATACAAAAAAGCATTTACCAAGCTTCAAGGAGACAGGATCAATAGAGAATTCAAATGTCTATTGTACATCGCTAATAAAATTGTACATTAATAAAATATCTCCCAAAACTTTTCCTGTCTTTCTTTTTATATGTTACCATTTTGATAAATTGCATATAGTTAGGGATTAAGCCATAATTTAGGACAGCAAACTAAAACCTTTTTAGGAGTAAAGTTGTAGTGCCACATATGTTATTTTTTTTCCTCCCTGAAATGCACTGTGTGATTAAAAGAATGTGAACTCTTGTTGAAAAGCTAGGACAGATATCATGCATAAAACATCTTGCTAAAATATAACTCACCTCTGCTCAAATAAATATTCAGGAAATTGTTGCTTCTTGAGGAAATACTTCTACTAAAAAATAACCATTAATTTTTGTCACTACTTGATTTTCACATTACACTGAACTTAGAACTTGGATGATGATCCATTTACTGTTTAGTTTCCAAATGAGCACTCATTTTTTGTTTGTATTTTGTAGGCTTTTTTGTTTGAAATGTTATTTTCTTGGCTGATGATAGTGTAGTTTTATCTGGAAGTAATGAAGCCACTTCTGTGGTGGAAACTCAGAATGGGAAATCATGCAGTTATGAACTAAGCACTTAAAAGGTTTATATGAAACGTGAGAAAATCAATCATGTATGGTTGTGAAAAAGTGGGGTATTAAATGAAAAAGCTTTATACTAGCATGGTGTATTTCTGTAATATTTTTGGCAGTAGTAAAGAAAATCAGCAAAATTTAAATTCTCTCCAAATTTAAACTGGATTATTTTAAATCCTAGATGTTCTCTCACAACTGAATGCTCTGTGCTGTTGATCCAGCATGCTAAATTTGGCTTGTGGATGTGCTTGGAATTGCTTTTATTCAGTAGCCTTGAATTGAATTGCAGAGATGACTAGTTTGAATACATCTGTTAAGCATTGAGTAATTTAGACAATATAATTAATTTTCAGCATGTGTGTTTGCTTCTAGCTTTTTTCTATTTACTTTGAAATCTTTGTGGACTGCTAATGTTAAATGGAAAAGATCTTTTCACACAAATCTCTAGTGGAATGGAGGCAAAACTAGATCCTGCTGTTGATCCAGAATTTGCTTAGACCCTGTTGGAATTGTTAAATGTAGTTGGTAGGGGAGAGGGAACCAAGGCCAAGTCATGTCCATCTGTGAGAGGAATGTAAAAGTACTGATACGCTCCGTAATGTATTTACAAGTAGCAGATTTGTCAAAGTAGTATTTTGCAATTAGGGTTTTTCTAAAGCCCACAGTATTCCTTTAACAATGGATGGGGAATTAATGTGGGATATTTGTAGTCCAAATACTTCCTAACTGGAAAAAGTGGAGTTTCCCTTTGGAATTGGTAGTAAGGGGCTGCAGATGGTGTTATGGACAGGGTGGGAGACAAGGGCAGTGTGTGACCAGTAATGTGAAAGACCAGGTCAGCATCTATGGTGTGTATAGGTGTCAGGCATGGCCCTTTCCAGTGATGTGTCTGGGAACATTTTTTTATTTCACATGGTGAATAAACAGAATTAGGGATTGACTGATTTGTGGTATCTTGAAATTTAGTAGGCATATGGAGCTTGCTTTAATTAAGGTGTATGAGTCCTATGGGACCTTTTAATTACGTATATGTTTTAAACATTCCTCAGACTATTTTGCCTAAATCAAAGCATGTTGCAACCAGGGACTGTTAATTCATTTGGTATGTAGCTGATAATTTGAAGGCCCAAAGCTGATGTATTGGAATATATTTAAAGCCTTATAGACAACCTCCTTACCCATGCTGTATTGCAGTGTTAATAATCAAAAGGTGTGTAGGAGCAGAGACTTGCTAAAATTTGCCTGTTCAGCCAGAAGCAAAATTCCTAACAACGTAATCAAAACATGAAAAATGTGTAAACAACTTCTTACAGATGAGAGCTTCAGAGGAGCAGGGATTTTAATGACAGTAGTTCATATTAGATGATTTGCTGTTTTTTGATGCAGTTGTTGCCAGTGCAGACTTTTGTACCTTTTTTTTTGAAATACCATGAAAGCAAATGCCTTTGTAAGAGTTATGTGACAACTGCCAGTCTTGAAATTCAGAAATTAGCTGGTCTTGTGTTTCACAGCAGCCCCAAGTGTTGGACTCGGGACACTTTGTGGCCAATGTGCTTGGAGACGGCTCTGGTGAAAGCTAAGGGTCAAACTTACTTCCTAAATATTAAGTATTAAATTACTTCCTAAAATATTAAGTATAATTTTTTCAATGTCTATTCCACCAATTTCTATTTAATGTATTAATCCACTTTCTACTGTGATACTTTTGTGAAATAGTTGACCTTTGTGGAAAAACAGACAGCAGGATTTTAAGTAGTGGTAGTATAGGTACTGTTGGGGGATGTAGTCAAATTTGGTTAGAATAATTCTTATGCTAGATTCCAACGTTGAACAGCTGGAAGAAAAGTGTAAGAAATGAAGCTGTGGAGGAGTTGGGAATAAAGCTGTGTTTCAAACTACTAATGGGTCTAATGCATTTAACGTGGGGGAAGGCCTGTATATTAACACCTTGAAAAAAACCTCCCTGCCGCAAGGAGGAAAACTGATTTCATGGAAGTGAAGCTGCTAAACTCCAAGTAGCTAGCTGGCTCTTTACCATGTGCAGATGAAAGAGTAGCCCTGGATTTAATGGAGGCTTAATTGCAAGCTAAGACTACACTACTGAAAAATAAATACTTTAATTCAAATATCAAGCTGATAAAATCAAAGGATAAAGGAGGTGCATGAAGCAGCAGCAACTCACCTTTGAGCTGTGCAGGGGCTGTTGGCAGAATGTATCAAATTGCTGCTATTTTATAGTGAGGAACCTGTGCCTCAGTCTACCAAGGCTTGCTTCTGAATCCTGACTTCAGTCTGCCTGATTAATCTCTTCCTAACAGAGGCTATCGCTGCAGGTGATGTCTTCAACTGCTGTAGCCCAGTTGAGGGAAGCTGCTGTGTAAGAAAATGTCTGTGCTGGCTGGTGTTTCAAGAAAGATGTGTTACATGCTTTTCATCTTCTGAGGGCAGACAGGAAAAAGGTGCAGCTCGACCTCCCTAGTGAACAGAGGCTGGGGCCAAAGGGGAGGAGGAAGAAGAGACATCAACTGTTCTCTTCTTCCCAGCAAGTTGCCTGGCAGTTGAAGTACTAAACACCTGAGAAAGGAAGAGTTCATCACTATATTTAATTTGAAGCCTGGCTGTTCCAGCCTGTCTGGATAGACATTGGCAGCCTTGATGCATACTGACTGCAAAACTTAATATGAACTGTAAATATCACTGAAATTCAGTTACTGCTGTTGTGCATCACAGGGACTGACTTCAAGGGTCAAGTGAACGATGACATAGTTGGGGGTGCCCGACTCAGAAAGGGTTAGATCTAGATAAGTAACAATGATGCCTCACAAATACACTCCTGTTCAGCAGTCATTTGGGGTTTGGAGTATTGTTAAACACAAATGAGGCAAAAGCCACTCAAAACTGGCAGTGGCTGCACCCTGGAGTTTCTAATCTGCAGGTGAGCTTGAGCACATCAGGCACATTTATTTTTGTTTCAGGTGAACAGCTGAAACACCCTGCAAACCAAATTACATTTTTAAAAGACATTTGGGATCATTCATTTTGCAAGATATGGTATGTAATAATTAAGCAATTCTTAAAATGTAGTAAAAGATTTTCTTCAATAATATGTTAAAGCAGAAGAACCTAGTGAAGGGCCCATGCACATAGTTCTATTGCTTGGTTTGTGACTTCCCCCCCTTTTCCATTTACAACCGAGCAACTGACTTTCATGAGCAGGAAATCCTGAGGCAAAAATGTTTTTTGCCATAAGGAATAGGGAACAGAGGAGTTAAAGTTGCTTAATTGTGGTGGCTGATATGAGGCCAGTAAAAAATTTTACTCACAAGAATAAAATCTAAAGGGTGGAACTTACTGAAAATTGATTTTTGATCTAGGGTTTTCTGATTTATTTATTTTTACTGTATATTCAATAATATTTATGAAATATTTTTATTATTTTATTATTTTTTGTCTGTTGTTTTTTGTTTTTTTTTCAATTTTTACCTGACTCCAAATTTTACGTGTTAAAATAGAAAAAACTTTACAGCTGTCTAAGAGACAGTGTTCAAGCAATAGATACACAGCAATCAGGATAGTTTTTCCCTGATAAAGAGTTGTGGTGTTAAGTGTCTGCAGGAACAGGTTATTTTGGGACAGTAATTAGCTCCTTGGCTCTAGGAAAGCAGAAATCCAGAGTGCAGGAAGAGAGCCTAAGGCACTGTGTACTGGACTTTCCAACATTTCTGATAATTCAGTTCCCCTAAGGAAAATTTACTGCATTGTTGTTTTTTTTTTTTATTTTTTGGGGATTATTTTGTTTAGGTATTTTTTTCCCCCTTACTCTCACTTTCTTCTGGACTTGTATCATGCTCTGGACTTAAATGATCTTGTTTGGTCTCCATCTGCACCCAAGTTCAAAAACACTGAGGGGCCTTAACTGTGTTCCTGTTTGCCTGCTTCAAGCAGCAGGCTTTCCTGCTGCTTGAAGCTGCTGCTCCCTGAAATCTTCACCAGTCTGTCCTTTTCTTTCCAATGGCAGCCAGTTTCTGCAACATTCCAGGGAAAGGAGAAGGGATCCGAGTGGGTACAGCCTGAATAAAAGGCTTCAAATAACGTGAAACTACTGTTTGTATTTCTACTGTTGTTTTTATACTTCACCCAGATTCTGAGAGTGAGAACATGCCAATAGTTTCATAACTGTGTGTGTCTGTGTGCATATATGTCTATGCATGTGTATCTATAAATGTGCTGAGATTAAAACATATGAATTTGTGAACAGTTTATCAGTTTGCATGCTGTATCCCTCTGCTCCTACTAACTTTGTTACCTCATTAGGTGCTGCTTGCAGCAGGTGTGGGTTGGAAGATCTATTGGTAGTGTTGAGTGTTGAGTGTGCTCTACACTTGGGAAGTTCAGGCTGTAGTGAGAATGGGAGTTCACTGGGAAATGCCATCATATGTGAAAGACAAAGCCAGATTTGGGGGTCCTCAATCCCAAGAGTTAGCAGTAGGAGAGGTCTCCTTTTTCTACACTTTTGACCTTTCCTGAGATAGGCAACATCAAATCTTTCCACTAGAAGGAGTCACACCAGGTGTGGGGTGTGACCTGATTGCTTGGCTTGGCTGGCTCTACCCACTATGGCTGGGCAGGTGGGCAGCATTCATGCTCCTTGCAAAGTTGGCTGATGATGGAAGGCCTAAAGCTGCTTCCTGGCTGGCAGGAATTCTCCAGCAGTGATTTTGAGTATTTACTAGCTTCTTATCCCTTTTCTCTGAACTAATCATGTAACTTGTTCAGGAAAATAACATGTGTGCTTCTAATGTTTTCCTTATATTCTCTTTAATTTACCATGATCCCAAAGGTAAGCAAGCTGCAGTGTTGTCTTTGCAATAGAAGCAAGAAAAATAAGAAAAAAAAATTAAAAGGAAAGCAGCTAAATCTAGTGAAACATGCAACTGTGGGATACTGAATGGTGCCCTCATTACTGTCACAAGACTGATGTACCCTTTGCCCTCCTGGTCTCCCTGGCATGACCTCAACCTATCATTGTCATGACAGGTCTGCTGCAGTTTGGAGCAGCCCCATGAGCAGTGTCTGCTCACACATGATTACCTCTGACACCTGCCACTTCCTTTCCTCCAAGAGAATTGCAGCCATGACCTCTAATCAGACTGGGTCCTTGAAACAAAATCACTTGGAGCAAATCGATTTCAAAGACATTGGAGTTAAAGCAGCTCCTATTCTTGGTGCTCTGGTAAGGAAATGAATGCCAGTACAGCACAGCTTTCTGTCAGACACTGTGACAGCTTGATACTATTCTACTTTTTAAAACAGGAAAAACCTCTCTACCCCCAACCCCTTGCATATTATTGTTTTCTGGTGTTAGTTCCTTGCATTTATAGAAGCTCCACTGCATGTTCTGTGTGTTTAAAACACACTACTCTCCTTTGCTAGTCCTTTTCTTTTTGACTTCCTCACTGCTTTCTGGCAGCTTGCCTCTATGCGTTCTCTGTGTTGCTTTGTCAATTGATTGTTTTCCCCCCACGTCTGTCTGTCAAGATTTTGTCTTCCAAGCTGACTGTTGTTCCATGACTGGGCATCAGTCTGCTTGTGGGAGGTGGTAGTGACTGCCTTTGCAGCACTTATTAAACTATCTCTATGTTGACTCCTGGAAACTTTTCCTTTTGTTCATCCTTCTCTTTCTTCCACTGGGGAGGGAGGCCTGAGCAGCTGTGTGGATGCTTGTGTAGCTGTGGAAAGATCCTGCTTGAAATGTGTTGCTGTACTCATCAGAAAGACTGTTTATTCAAAGCTCACTTGGAACAGGTATGTTGTAAAGACCCATTAAAGTTAAAAAAGGGCTTTCTCCTAAATATGTACAGCTGTGCCTTAAAGTAAAGGTTCCTAGTTTTGCTTCTCGCTTTTTAAAAAATTGTTAGGTTGCATAGCAGTTGTTGGTGTTGTGATCCTCAGGTCAAAAGAAAAATGTCAGTTTCCCTCATAGCTTTTTGTAAGTGGTTAAGCTGCTACACACTAGTGCTATTTGTTTTGAAGTCACAGGCTGTGTTTCAAGGGAAAATGATTATTTAACGCCCCTGACTTAAGACTTTGCGCAGACTGGGCCATTGAGACCTGAATTGCTTATTTTTATAGCAATTGACCCACACTTGAACATGACCTGTTCATCTCAGTGTGTGCTTGAGTTTTGTTCTAGATACTGTAGTGTCAGGAGTGTTTTCTCTCTGTATGCTTGACCTCACCATTGCACATTCGTTTCTTTCATAGCTTTGTGACGAAGTTGCTTGGGTGTCCTGGTTGGAATTAGGGCTCTGTACTTAGCACACAGATGTGAGTTCCTGCTCATTTATTTCAAAGCCAGCTAGAATAAAGGGGGAGAAAAAGATACATATGGCATGGATTGACAGGGGACAATAATAGGAACACAACCTTCTTCCCAGCCCCTTTCTTTTAGCTGTTCCTGCTCTCTTCACATTTTATTGCAGATAACTTTTCTTCAATTTTTAACATTCATCTTCACAATTCAGGGCATTTCCCAGACACCCTCTGTTTATTAACCTCTTCCTTGTCCTTTCTTAGCTAAAAAGAAGCTAAAGCCAGGTCAGTCACCTTTGGTTCTGAAGTGTTCTCTTACCCAAAATCCCACCTGGCCTCCCTTGCTGGTGGGTACCTAACTGTTCCAAGTAGTTGTGATGTGTATCCTCTTCACAAAAGATATTCTGCTGAAGAGGGAGCAAAGTCTTTCCTCTGGTGTGTCCTGGGTCTAACTTAGCTGCATTTGTGAAGAGAGGATGTTTGCATTAAATATATAGATGACATAAAGCTGGGAGGGGCTACATGTGCACTTGAGAGCAAAATTCAAGATTAATTTAAAGTGTGACATTTGAGAGACAAAACAAGCTATTTTAACTGAACAGTGGTAACAAACACCAGGGAGCTGTGGCCCGATGGCAGTTGCAGAAAAGAAGGAGAGCTAGATAGCTGAGGAGTATTATTGTGGAAAAGGAATACGTTTTTAAGGGATGAATAAAGTACTGCTCTACTCAGTGTCTTCAGTGAAGGAACATAAGCAATTTTGAACTTTTCTGGAAAGATGTGGTTCACTGGGAGAGGGTGAAGCGGAAGCCAACATGAGTGATCTAAGGTCAGACAAACCAGACCTGGGAGGAGAGGGAGAAAAGCACTGGAATTGTTTAGGCTAGAGCAGAAGTGCCTGAGAGCAAAGTTTATGAAGGCTGTTAGAAAGAGGGTTAAGGAAGAATCTGTTCTCCATGTTTGTGCTAGATGGGATGAGGAGCTCCAGGCTTAAAGCGTAACCTCTCAGGGTGTGAGTGGATACTGGGAAGAGCTTTTCCTGGTAAGGACAGCTTGACAGGGACACTGCTGGGTCTTTCCTGCAGAGACATATAGAAACAAGTAGAGGGGAGGTGGGTTAGACCTTGCCAAATTTCCTTTAATCCTGTTTTTCTGTGTTTAACTGCAGTGAAGAGCTGTTTCCTTGCTGGTGCTGATAAGACAACCATCCCTTACCTCCTTTTTTTTTTTTTTTTTTTTTGTGGGATATATGGAATGTTCTTAGCTGTGGGGGTGGATTTGTCTCCATCCTCCAGATGAAACCTGTAGCTCAGGGCTGAAAAGTTCTGAGCAACCTCCTCATGAAACTGCTTTTATTTCATCCTAGACTATCTTTGTTTTACAGAGTGGGCATCACTGAAGACAGCTTGGGCTCCATGTTTATGTCTGTGCTTATTATTGAAAGTCAGAGATAGCTTTGCACTGACCCATCTTAGGGCTGCTTTCCTCCAGGGCACATACACCTTGTAGAAAGCTGGTCAGAGCAGTCCAAAACAGAAAGACAGTGATCTAAAAAGCAATCAGGATAGGCAATGAGAGGCCCTTGACTTGATTTGATTTAGTACAGCAGATAGGCATTAGATCTTGCTTCTCTCCTGACACACATTCCCTCTTTCTTCAAAAATGCTTCTTGTTTCTAGCAGGCAGGAAAGCTCATTTTCTCCCTCAAATTTTCAGCATCTTTGACTGCAGAAATTAAATTCATTCAAGTCCCCTGAGACTGCTGCTCTTAAAAACCCAGTCTGTGCTCCCTAATCACAAAGGATTTAGAGAGAGAGAGAACCACTGTGATGTAAAAAGAAAATAATGCAGAAAAAATTGAGGTGAGTAGGCTGGAACTACAGCTGGATGACCCATGGGTTTAACCACATCATATTCAGGTTGTATTATCCAAATGTTTTACTGAAGTTTTTTTCCTGCTTTCCCAGCTCACCTTGTCCTTCAGTGTGGGAATTTGTGACTGTGTCTGAGGGCAGCTGGCTCTTCCTGAGGGCTCTGCCTCTGTGCCCAGGTCTCTCTGTCCATGCAGCCCTCTGGACAGAGCAGCTGCTGGGCTCAGGTTTCCCTTGTTCCAGTAGCCCTGGCAGCAGGGCTGGGGATGCACAAGGAGCTGGGAGGGGACAGTCTGGACACTTGATCCCAACTGACCACAGGGGTATCCCATCATACTCAGCACATAAAGCTGGGGAAAGAAGATGGAAATCAGGGACATTCAGAAGCATGGTGTTTGTCTTCTAAAATCACCATTACACATGATGGAGCCCTGCTTTCCTAGAGATAGCTGAACACCTGCCCGCCCTTGGGAAGTGGTGAATGGATTTCTTGTTTTGGTTTGCTTGCATGCACGGGTCTTGCTTTAGCTATTAAACTGCCTTGTTCTCAAGCCATGAGTTTTCTCACTCTTCCAGTTCTCTCCCCAACCCTGACATGGGGGGAGTGAGTGAGCAGCTGTGTGGTGCTTTGTTGCCAGCTGGGGTGAAACCATGACAGCTGTGAAGAAAGAGACCCTGACCCCAAGACAGGAGCTGAGAGGACATGATGCTGACTCAAAACACAACGCTGTTCAGATGATTTTTTGCTAGGTTTGCAAATATAAATGTTCAAACCGATGAAGGGCAGAAGGAGATTTTGATGCTTGCCTCCTTTGCACTTTTTGTCTTGCTCAAACAACTGAAATCCTGACTGAATTCAAGACTGAGCTTCTGATCACATTCCAGAGTCAGATTTTTGTCCACAACTGCCTTTTCTTGATATTATACCAAGTTTGATCAGTAGAGACCTTCACATGCACATGCTGAGCAAATAGAGTAAATTTGGGAGTGATAATGAAAATAAACCAAAAGCCCCAGGTTCACACAGCAGCTAGGCAGCAACTGAAAAAGCAGAGGCATATCTTGTCTCCTTATTTGGGGTTATTATTTTAACTGAATAGCACAGAACTGTGCCTGTTTCCAGGAAAACTCCCCTACACCACACCTTAACCTCTGTGGCTCCATACACATCAGTCAGTCAAGGAAATCAGCATGGGATCTCTGGCTCTGAGTTGAGCTGGCATGGGACTACCTGTGCCCATACTTTTGTATTTCTTAAAGTTTAAAGTCTGCTGCTGACACAAAACTGGAAGGAGCAGTCAATAAATGAGGTGGTTGTGCTCCCATCCAGGAGGATCTCTGTGGGCTGGAGAAATGGGCTGAAAGGAACCTCTGGAAGTTCTGTGACAGGAAATGCCAAGTCCTGCACCTGTGGAGGAACAGCCTCAATCCACACACTGGGGGATGAATGACTGGACATCAGCTCTGCAGAAAAGGCTTTGTGCCTCCTGTTGGGTGACAAACTGGCCATGAGCGAGTGCTGTGCCCTTGCAGCACAGACTGACAGCCTCTGAGGCTGCACCATCACTCTCTACAACTCCCTGAAAGGTGGCTGTACTCAGGTGGGGTCAGTCTCTTTCTCCAGGCAGCAGCTGACAGAATGAGAGGACACAGTCTCAAGCTGTGCCAAGGGAGATATAGGTTGGATATTAGGAAAAAGTTTTTCATGGAAGAAGTGATAAAGTACTGGAATGGTCTGCCTGGGGAGGTGGTGGAGTCACCATCCCTGGATGTGTTTAAAATAGACTGGCTGTGGCACTCGGTGCCATAGTCCAGTTGTGGTGCTCGGGCATGGGTTGGACTCGGTAATCTTGAAGGTCTCTTCCAACCTTCCAGCCTGGTCATTCTGTGATTCTGTAATAGGCCAGGGGGCACCAGCAGGCTCAGGGAGCTGATCCTTCCCCTCTCTTCAGCACTGCTGAGGCACATCTGAGTGCTGGGTTTGGTGCTGGGCTCTCCAGTACAGGAGAGACATGGACATACTGTAGCAAGGCCAGTGCAGGCCCACAGAGATGATAAAGGCACTGGAACATCTCTGATTCAAGAAGGGGTTTGGAGAGCTGGTACATCATCATGGAGAAGGGAAGACTCATGTGGGTGAATGTGTGATAAGAGGAATAAAGGAGAGAGAGTCAGGCAGTTCTAATTAGTGCTTAGGTAAAGAACAAGAGACAATAGACACAAATTCTGTTTAAAACACAGCAAATTCTGTTTAAAACACAGCAAATTCTGTTTAAACAGAAAAATTTTTACTGTGAGAGTAGTCAAACACTGTCACAGATTGCCCAGAGAAGCTCAGTTTTGGAGTTATTATAAACCTGACAGGATATATGCTGAGCAACCTCCGAAGTTGTTGGAAAGGAATCTTTGTGAAAAAAGTTATTGCATTCTGGTAAATTCATCTTGAAATGGAGAATACTTTTCCAATGAGACAAATTTATAATTACTATAATTATTATTATTATTATTATTATTATTATTATTATTATTACTATTACTACTACTACTACTACTACTATTACTATTACTATTACTATTTAGTGTTTGTTATTTATCATATCTATTTTACCAATATTTCCTATTGAACCAAGAATGTTTAGCCTGAAGTGTGGGATTTGCACATCACTGATGTTTGTAATGTCTCTTTCACAAGATGAGAGCTTTATTTATTTATTTATTTGTTTTATTTAAAAATTACTTGCAGCGAAAAAATTATTTAAAATATTAGCTTAGTGGTTTGTTTTGGTGTTTTTTGCCTACTTTGGGACTAACACTCCTTCAAAATTTCAGGTTTTTGGAAGAGTGTTTTCCCCATTTTTATTGCATGTAAACAGGAGAGAAAGAAAGGCTGCAGCCTGGATGGTAATTGCTCTCCTGGGCTGTTTTTGATTTATATTCTGTCTGATGCAGTATAAGAAGCAGTTTGAATTGCAGAACAGAGAGAAGGATTTCCAAGGAAAGTGTCAGCCCTAGTTTTCCACCAGATGAGGGACTGAATGGAGCACTTGAGGGAGCTATTCACCTTCCCGTGGAAGTGGTGAGGAGAAGGAATGCCCACCAGCTTCCTGAAAAAGGAACTAAGTGAAAATTATAAATTTAAAAAGAAGTAGCAGTCATTAGTTTTAGGGAAAGCCAGTGTTATTATGACCCTGAAAACAGAATGGCTTTAAATACATAAAGCAAAATTGAGTAGATTTTCTCTGGGAGGAACTTGCTTACACTGGAGTTAATACTAGAGTGACCCTAAATGACAGTGATCAAATTGTTATTGAGTTAAAACATATTCATTACAGATTTTTAAAGCCTGCTTTCAAGATGTGAGGGCTGTTTGCACAGAGCAGCTGTAGGCATATAGCTCTGTACCTGCAAGATGCCATACTGGGATGAGCAAGTGACAAAAAACTAATTTCAGCAGCAAGAGGCCAGTGCCTGGTTCTGTTGATAATCAGCAGGTAAATTTGAGCTTGTTCAAGAGGACCAGCAGCCTCATTTTGGGGTTTTCCAAAAGGCCCCTGTTCTCAGTCTGTGCTTAAGGGGAGCCTGTCTCTATGGATGGTATGAGAGACGAGCATCAGACTTAGTGCTTCGCTTTGATTTCAGCAACCACCAGCGCCTGGCAGATTATTTGGGTAGCTAAGTGTCTTTAACAGGGAGGCCCTCTGCTCTTCTTCAGTTTTACTGTGAACTCCACCCATTTACTGGAGACATCTCTGGTACTTACTGGCAGTAGGGAACACCAGATACCTGGAGTAGGGGTAAGCCCTGCAGATCATCTGGACGGGTGGAGATGTAATGTGGTACCCTTGGATGTCTGAGAGAGACCCCAAGAGCTTTGGATTAACACTCTCAAAATGTCAATCCCTCTGCTGGTGGAAAATTAAATCCCTAAAACTGAAGTCAGGCTATAGTTAAAGCAAATGAAAGTAGCTAGTTAATGGATCTAACCTAGAAATATCTGTCATATGGGTTTATAAAAATATGTTTAAAACAGGAGAAAACTAAATTTTGCTGATTTATTCCAAAATCACGTCTCCTTCTTACTCTGTACTTGGCCATGCTTGCTTGTCTATCTCACACTTCACATTCCAAGACAGTTTAAATAGGCTAGTATTCAAACCCTTCTTTTTGTTGGATCCCCTTTGGATTTTAGCTGCCCCCAGGTCCCTCTTTCACTCCCACTCCTGAAGGATCTCTGAGCATGGGGAAGGTTGTGCCTCATCCATATGGGAAATGCTCACACTGCTGTGGCAGATCTGTTAAGTTCTTGATGAGATCACAAACAAATCATTAATCTACCTAGAGCTGACAGGTTCCTCTGTCCCTGAGAAGGTGAAATGGAAATAGCAAAATGAAACTTTTTTAAGCTCTTAACCTTACATTTCCTATTACTGTACAAGCTTTACACCATATGTGATAGGAGGGATTCATGTGAGAGGTTTTCCACTATTTTCTGGCTGAGAGCAGGCATGGTGATTATCCCTTTGGTCATGGAAGTACCAACCAGGCCATGTCTGTCTCAGAGGGATGTGTACCACGACAGAGAGGAGCAGGGAGACAACTGTGGTGTCTCCCTCACAGTAAAACTCCAGTTCTGGGAGGGCCTGAAGAGAGAGACCCACCAACCCCATGTGAAGATGGGGACCAAGCATTTTTGATGTGATGCTGGAAGGATGAAGGCTGGGAATCAAAACCTAGCAAGACAGACATGCATGAGAATGCTGGAATTGTGCTCCAATGGCCTGGAAAACCAGGGGAAAAATGTTGTCTCTTCAAAAAGCCAAATGTACTGTTTTCTAGACAAAAGTAATTTCCTGGCTGTCAGTGACAGCTCCTTTTTAGGAGGATCCTGTGTTTTGTAACTGTGAATGTAAAGAGCTGCTTGGCAGCCAGCCAGCAGCACAGCTACTTAATTTACCAATGAAAACTTTGAAGAAATGAGGGACGATTGCTAGAAAGCAGGTCTGCAGTACAGCAGGCTGTGTTTCATTTTGTACCAGAAAATCCGAGAAAGATTTGAAGGATTACATCAATATATTTTGTGTACTCAGATTTATTGAACCATATAAAATTTAGCAGCTAGAACAGAGTAGCTCTGCATTTACCTTGGTCCCTTCTCTTCTGAATGACAGCTCTTGGACTACCTTGGGCCTCCTTGGATTTAAGGCAGTCAGGCTCTCACCCTTTGCATAAGGGTAGACTGGCTCTAGCCTGACACAGCTGGAGCCATACCAAACAAACACATAGATAAAAAGTAATTTTCTGAATGTTCCTTCCTGGGATGCATCTCAGTGCCTAGCGAAGAAGTGAAAACATCTTCCCCACAGCAGACCTTTAGTGCTGGATGTACACACCCAAAGAGATGAGTGTGAGCTACAGGAGGACGATTTCTGCCCTGTGAGTAAATCCTCTGCAGAATAAAACCTGCCAGATCACAGCATTGCCAAGAGCTCAGTGCTACATCAGCAGGACACTCACATCCAAGCAACTGGGAAGAGACCATTTTATTAATGCTAGCCCCTGCTGCTAGACCATGCTTCCTTTTGGGCATTCTACTCATAAAAAAGGCCCTCCATGCTGCCTGCTGACAC
The DNA here is from genome assembly GCF_001522545.3 of Parus major. Lineage (NCBI taxonomy): Eukaryota > Metazoa > Chordata > Aves > Passeriformes > Paridae > Parus > Parus major. The sequence continues at coordinate 61,165,042 of NC_031768.1, read as the reverse complement.
CTGTCATCTTTATGGGCTTCATGATGAGTTGGCCACTGAACTGGGCTCAGAAATGTAAATTTTCCTCAGAAACTGTCATGTGACTCCAAAAACATACATCTCAGTTGGCAACCCTCCTTAAGCATAGGCTCACAAGGCACCCTGCATCTTCCTAATCTCCCTCAGCTTGCTGGGGTTGGTGTAAGAAATAAATTCTGTGGTGTCCATCCCTCTGCCTTCCCAATATTAGTCCTGCATTTTGTTTAATTACTGGTGATTTTAGAAGGCCCAGGTACCAAAGTTCATGCTCCACTTTCCTGCACTGTTGCCCATGCCTTACATCCCCAGCAACTCCAGCTGTCCTCTTTTTGCTCTCACCAATACTCAGTGTTTTCTCTAAAACTTCTGAAAAGCCCTTTGGCATTTCCAGCTTGAGATTCTACAGCAGAAGGAAAATTAAAATTTAGGGCAGCATTAAGTTAATTAAACTTACCATCAAATTAATAACACAAGAAATACTGTGCAGACTACATTATTCATTGTCATGTTTTATTCAGTAAAAACTCAATTTTTAATGCTTTTAGTATTACTGGAGGATTTCTACTGCACTCTGCTAGAGTTACATGGCACACAAGGTTTCTCAGGTTCTGTATAAAAAGTCAATGTAATTTTCACTCAGCTGATAAAAGATCTTAAATCAGTAAAAGAAATGAGCAGTCCCACGTCTCTTGTCTCTTGGAAGTAAATAGTCAAACATGAAGGATTAAGTTCCTGTATATTTAAATGAATTAATTTTTATTCATTACCTTTCCTCTTGTTTTCTTGCACTCCTACTGTACTCCCCTCCATCAGTTTTGTCCATCAGCTAAGTTCCAGTTCACCTCTTAAAGGTTTTTCTAAAGGTTCTGGTGCTGAAGCCTCACTGTTCCACCGTGGCACATCCCAGCATTATCTGCACAGCGCTGCTCCTGACCACGCTGCGGGAGGTCGTTATTTATGAATAATGCAGTGAAGCACTACATGAGATATGAGGTTAGGATTGAGAAGTTGTGTGCTCCTTCAGGTTTGTTTTTTTTTATTTAAGTGCAGCCAAGCAAGAGCTAAATAACATGGTTCAAAGAGTTCTTCCATTCCAAGGGGACTGTGGATCACAGTCTGAAGGAACTAGTGCAAAATGAAATTATGGGCACAATAACCTAATGCATGCTTTGAAAAGAGGCAGTGGGAATGTAACTTCCCTTGGAGAAAGGAAGGAAATTAATGAAAACTGAAACCATGGCACAGAGACAGCATTATTAAGAAAGAAGGCACAAGGAAGGAATCATCAGGAAATGTGCAGCTATTGCTGTGACACAGCACAAGGGAGAAAGCCAGCTCATATAAGCATATTAGAACTTCTCTTGCTTAATTGCTATGTTTATTAGAGGTTATTCTTGATACAAAGTTTATTGTTGATGCAGGGATTATTGTTGATTCTTCCTTCTTCTACATCCTTTGGCCACCTGCTGCATTTTTGTTTGGCAAAGTCTTAGCATTTACAATATTATTTTCCTGATAGCTGGAAAGAATGTTTAAATTCTTTTTTTGTTAATTATTTTTTCAAAAGAATGCAGCAAGAACGTATTTACCCAGAAGAGCTTGGGGTATTCTTGTAGACCAACTTCTTTATTTCCTTTTAAAAAAGTGTTTTATATTGCTCAGCCACTTCATGAATTTTTATATTCTATTCTGGTGTCTCTCTACCAATGAAGGTTAGTAGACCTTGCCAACATGCTTCAAGCCAGAAGACTTCAGAGCATCTTTAGCATCAAAAATAAAACTCTCTTCCTGTGGCTTTCTGAAGAAGGGTGTGAAAAGCAGACTTTCATGGTGTGATATTCAAGTGCTGCAGTGCCCAGAACAGAGCTGATGTCTCCAGGAGGGGAATTCATGAGGCTGAGTGGCACCTAACCACTGAAGGAGGAGGGAGGGATGGGTGCCTCAAAGTGGGATAGCATCCTTCATCAGTCTGAGAGGGGAAATGAGAAAGAACTGAAGCTATTCCTGAAATAACTCTCTACCTGCTACTGTGGTATTTATACCTGCTCTTTGATGTGCATAAATTGGGGCCTTCTCTTCTGCTCTTTAGAAGAGAGCAGAAGAAAGAGGGTAGAGAAAAGAAGAGAGGTTATGAGAAAAGATTATATTAGTAAAGTTTATTTGAGTTCTTGGTCAGGAAATAAGAGGCATGTTTTCTACATCCTCTTCAACCTGTAAAGACTTGAACCCATATTGCCCCTTTCTCATTTTCTCTAAAAATTTTAGGCAACAATAACTGAAAAAAGCATCCACTCATGGCTATCCATTTACCCCATGGAAAAGCCGGCTCCAAAGGCTGCACTTTGATACTGTTGCAACTGTAAAGAGATTTCAAGAATCTCTTGAAACTTGTGACTGCAGGAGACAGAAGCTGCCTTCAGGAGATCTCCTGTGCTCTCAGACAAGAGCAGACCTTCAACAGCTACATCCATTAGGATGTTTAACCCAAAACCTGATGGCTCTCAGCTCTAAAGGGATAGAACAGGATGACTAGTCCACAAAATATGATACAGGGTGCACTGCTGGAATGAGGGTTTGGCTCAGGAGCTGCCGTGGGCCTGAGCAGGAGCTGTTGCCGTGACTGACTGTAAGCTGGACACTTCCACAGAGGAAAGATGCTGCTGACAACTGCTTGGAAGCATTGGTTCTGACACAGGTGCCTGGTGGGGTCAGGAAGAAGGAGGAACTGGGAGGTTCTCCCACATTTGCAGCTCCTGTGGCCTTTGCTGGTTGCTCAGGGCTCCCATGTACGGGGCAACTCTTGTCCCCCCAAGGCTCACTGACCCATTAATCAGAGAGACATTTTTGATTTACTGGCCATGTAGTATGACTTGATTTACAACATGCAGCTTTGGATACCAACCATGCTAAAAAACACAATCAGTGTGGAATAGTTAGAAAAATCACATGACTAGGAAGTGGGTCTTCTTTTTTTTTGATGAAGACCCAAGGTGCAGGTGGCTCATCAAAGGAACCGAGCACTCCCAGCATCTTTGTGATCATTCCTTTGTGGGAGGGTGAGGGAGATCAGCATCTTCTTCATCCAGCCTGGAGATGAGTTTTTGCAACAGCAACTGCTTTGCCTTTTTCGTTGTTGCCTGAGTAGTGTCCTCGGGAGAAAATTTCAAGTGGAGACAGCTCATGGCCATGCATTATACAGTTTCCTGCTTTCACATCAGGACTTTAAAGCAGCTGTAGAAATCTAAGGCTGACAGTTCTGTTTAACTCTCCTGTGTTTCTCTTGTTGCAAACACTGGAGGAGAGGCATTGCTATGTGCTTGAGTGGGCAGTTGGACTGAATAATTAGTAAGATGCTTTTGGATGCAAAGTTCACACAGTGGCATTTGAGGATGCTATTCAGTAGTTAATTCTGTGAAAAATAAGGCATCACTGAGAGCATTCCAAAGTCTACATAATAACTTTGGATTTGGGCTTGGAGAGAGACTTGCAGCAATAATACATGTCAGCACTCTTTTGGGGAGGCTGGCAGTGGAGGAGTGCCAACTGATCAGCTTTGGTTTTGTTTTTGCACTGTTTATCCTGTTTGTTTGGTTGTCAGGCTGAAGTTCAAGAATCAATCAGCAAGCTATAATGGACATATTTTCATTATGGCACAAGGAGCCTCAAGTGTCCTTCACTCATGTATTATTCACACAAATGGAAAGAAGCCACCTACTACAGCACACAAATCCCAGGATATCTGCACAACTTAAAAATACACCAAGGTCCAAGCAAAGCCTCCACTCTCCTGCAGTTGCAGAGGCAAGAATAAAATTTTGGGTTATTGCAGAAATTGTGATCACTTGCCATGTTTTTTTTTAACTCAAGCACTGGTAGATGTTGGATATGGAGGTGGCAAATGTCTGTTTGCTGTGAGGCCTTTGAAGTGTCTTCAGGATGGACATTAGGATCCTTTCCATCTCTAAACAGGGAACATCATCTCACAGTGAGAACTGAGCAGCAGCCACTGAAAGACACAAGATGTTTATATTAGTCTGCCACAGAGAAATGATACAGATGATACGCTAAAACCACCTGTGTGTGTAGTAGTGGTAGAGACTAATGCTCTGTGAGGGACCCAGGCAGAATTATTCCAGGTTATTCCCATATTCTCCAAATATTAGGAGAAGTATTTCCCCATTTTTATTTTACCTGTGTGTTAAGAGTTTAATTCTACCAGGGAACTCCATATTTGCATTCACTGAAAGTCAGCAGGGAATGGTTTATACATACTTTCCATATGTAAAAACATACAAAACCTTGAAGACAAAATCTCTGCAATACTTTCTGAAAAGCCCATAAGGTTGGGATTATAAACCACATTTTGTGGGAAATGTTGGCTGGTGTGACAAAGCAGGGAGCATGCAGCAACAGCCCCAGTGCTTCCTTGGAGAGCTGTATCCTGGCCCTGCCTCTGCCACAGATGCAACACATGGATGTTTTTTGAGTCAGGTTTTCCGTGGGCTTGTGCTCTTTATTTTCTAGACAGCTGAACTGTGGGTCAGAGCCAGCATGCTAAGAGCTGAAACTTTGGTCAGGAGAGATGTTTTTTCAGATTCTGCATGTAAATTACTATTTAATACTAACTGCTCAGGGGTCTGACTTCACATCTGTCAATGCGAAGACTTGAAATTTGTAATGTCCCTTCGTGTCTTGTCTTGTGGCTTTTCCTCTCACCTTTGAAATGGAAAAATGCTCCCTTGACACAAAGGGGCTTTGTGTGAACAAATGGTGGGTCCATACAAATGTCTTGGTGGCCAGGGCAGGGTTTAAGCACTGCATTGTGTGTCAGGGGCCAGGCTCTGTGCAACAGGAAGAAATCATCATGTTGACTTGCTGTTCATAAGCTGAACACCTTCCAGTGTGTGTGGTGGGGCAAGTGAGCGTCCTAAGGTGGAAAAAACCAGTAAAATTTCGTGATTAAATACTAACATGACAAAGGCAAACAGGAGGGGTAAAATGCATCCTGCACTTTCCTCTGTTATCTTCTGCATCTTTCCCAGGATGCTGCTGTGTGCTCCCTCCTGTGTGTTCTCCCTTAGGGCAGCAACAGGTGCCTGAGGAAGTGCAGGGTGTCCTGAAGCTACTTTATGGGTTTATTTACTTTGTGTTGACTTCATCTTGGTTCTTATGGCTACAAACAAGACTGGCACTGGCTGTATATTTGTCTTGTGCAGTTTTTTTGACTATCTACATCTGAAGTCTTTTTCCCCTAAAACTGTTCAGAAGGGTTTATTTGGTGGTTTTTGTTTGTCTGTTTCTTTATTTTTATTTAAAAAAAAAATGTTTCTTCACTTAGGTGAATTTTTCTACTCTTTCATTTTTCCAGTCACCCTCATGGCACAAGAGTACTTTCTTCTGGATTATTGTTTTCTTTGTATTTTAAGCAAAACTCTTGATTCTTCAAATAAGCATTTTAAAAGAGGAAGGGAGCTCATGGTTTCCATCTGTTGGAAGCGTCTCACTGAAATTGCTGTCCTATAAAGCTGCACTATGCTACAATTTGCTCTGAAACACTGCTGAAGAGAAATTAAGAAGGAAATTAACTTTTTTTACAAAGTGTCTTTAGCAAAAGTTTTAAAAGAAGGACATTGTTGCAGTTATAAAGATTTGTTCCTGCATAGGGATGGAGTGGGAGAGTCCACAAGGCCTTATGCCCTGTCCTTACAGACTGCAGTCGTTCTAAAATTATGCTCTACAGTTGATGCTGACATAGTTTGACTAGTATAGAAATTACAAGTGTTTTTTCTACTTTTAGTGCTTTTTTCAAACGTTACTGGAGTATTCAGAATTGTGAATATTACTACTAATAACAAAGGAACACTTTAAGAATATGTCTCAATTTGTTCTAGGAAGAAACAAGCTGTCTCTAAGCAATCATGTTCCATGAGTAAGTGGAGGGATGAGAATCTGGGTCATCCTTGACATCACCAGCAGACTGGGACATGTCACTACCAGTGCCTGACCTGTCAGACACACACTGGAATCCCAGGTGCCATTCTGAAATCAACATCTTTTCAGAAAGTTGCTGGAAAAAGACATCAGAAGAGTCATTTCATGGGCTGTCAACTTCACTAGTAACAGGGGAACTCAGGATGCTACCAGACGAATTTGAGGGCAGACTGGACTGTCTAGGCAACCTACACTTATGTTGGACTTTCCAAACATAACTCTAATAATAACCCATAAGAAAAACAATCATCAAGGCAGCTAAGAAAATACAAGACCTAAACCTTTTTCCAACGTTCTCTGTGTTGCCTGTGGTGACAAGGCGTACAGGTTGGTGCATTCTAAGCATGCATCCAAATGAGTTTGATGGTTTAAACTAGTGTTCCTCAAATGTTTTGCAAGTGTAACGTGCTTTCCACTGCAGATGTGTTCTTGAGATAACCCTTTAGTTTACACCTTTAACTTTTAGCTGTTGGCAGCTGCTCAGTTCCTCGAGCGAGGTGGGAGTGGGGAAAGAATTAGGAAAAAAACCAGAGCAATCCAACATGTATATATTGTTATGGCATCTCAGTTTTTCTTAATTTTTTTCTAATATTATGTGATTCCCTTTTTACACATTTTTGTGAAGGCTTACATTATTGCAAATCAGTTCCTCACTTTGCAGACACCTGGCACCTGCATTGCTTGGTGGGCCCCAGACTTGGGTGTTTGTTTTCATTCTTCCTGAAACCTGCTCATGTGTCCTTTCTGCATTCCCTGGCATAGCAGAGCATAAAGCATCTGTCTCTTACAGGCACAGGCACAAAGACAGATTTACTAAAGTAAGAGAAGTAATTAAAATTTTGATTTTTTTAAAAAAGCTATTCTATCTCTGATGGAAATATTTCCAAGAAAACAATACAACAGCTTTTCTCAGGCCACCTGTGGCATTTGTGATCAAGACCAGCTAGATTGTTATCCTGGTTTGGGATCAGCCAGAGTTCATTTTCTTCTGAGGACCTGCTGCAATGCTGTGGTTTTAATTTGGTTGGAGAATAATGTAAATAACACACTGATGTTTTGGCTGTTGCTAAGTAGTGCTTATCCTAAGTCAAGGACTTTTCAGTGTCTCACGCTCTGCCAGTGAGGAACTGCAAAAGAAACTGTGAGGAACATGGCCAGGACAGGTGACCTGAGCTGACCAAAGGGATATTCCTCACCACAGAACATCATGTCCAGTATACAGACTGGGAAAGTTACCTGGAGGGTTTTGATCACTGTTTGGGGCCAGTCTCTGTTTGGGGCATTGGTCAGTAGGTGGTGAGCAATTGTATTGTGCATTATTTGTTTTACTTCTGTTACTCTCTCTCTTTATCTCATCATTACAATTATTATTATAATTATTATATTTTGTTTCAGTTATTAAATTGTTCTCATCTCAACCCACAGGGTTTACCTTTTCTTTCAGATTCTCCTCTCCACCAGAGGGAAGGGTTCGGAGGGAATGACAAGCGCCTGCTTGGTACTTAAGTGCCAGACGGGATTAAATCACAACAATTGTTTTCAGTCATTTCTTTTTGAAAGCTTTCTCAACAACAGTATTCACAGATGTGTTCATTTTTCTCCAGATTGCCTGGAACCAAATCAGTAGCAACTTTGTTGTTTAAGAATCATTACTTTAATTTCCACCTCACTTAAACACACATATTTGCTCTCCAGTGGATCAAACTTCAAGAAGTACAACAGAGCTTAAAGTAGAAGAACAGCATGAAAGTAAAACCATCTCATTTTGTGGAATAATTTTTTTTTTGTTGCTCAGGAAGATGTTTTGTGTTCACATAAAGGCAGCTTTATTATTTTCTCTCTTATAAGCTAGTTGTTGCTGAAATGCAACTCCCTCTTTGGCGAGGTCAGCACTGAAGATCACTAAGCAGTGCCAAATTAAGACAAAGCACCTGCCTTCACTAGGAAACCTAGAGGTGGGGGTTACAGTTTAACACTAACCAGTGTTAAAGTTTGAAGCACTAGGGCAGTCTTGAAGTCTAGGGCAGTCTTTCTTCTGTCTCTCCCCTGACCCTTTTGCTAGTCAGGGGACTTATGCTGCAACTCTTGGAAATGTGTTCTGAGTGACAAAAGAAAGCTCCAGGTCCTTTCCCATAGCTTGGCTTAATTAGCCTCATCCATTTCCCTCCAGTTCTTCGTTTGCATTGGCAAACCCTGTGCCTAGCAAGAGTTGTTGTTCTGAGCTGATCTGAGGGGAATTTCCTTGATTTTGTGTCTGGTATCCATGAGAGCTGAGCAGAGGTATCACTGGGAGCTATGCACAGGATCTAGAATGATGCTGGCTTGAAGGGACTTCTGGAGTTCTTTAGTGCAGCCTACTTCTCAAAGCAAGGTCAACACTTCCATATTAGACACAATTTATCTTGTTCTTGATTTTCTCCCCTCACTGATTAATTTTCAAAAGGAATTTTTTGTTAAGGTCATTTCCCCTGCATAAGTGTGGACAAGCACGTGGGACAGCAGCAATTGCCATTCAACAGCTATTTCCACTGTGTGAGTTAGCCTGTCTACCTGTGACCTGCTGACCTCTAAGGCAAAATGTTTGCATCAGAGTTGTAAGAAATACCTGAAGTTGGCCACAAAGAACAGGGGTAGCCATGATAATTACATGGTCTTGAAAGTTTTGCACCTCTCTACAATAAAATTCCTGTCCTCTGAGTTACTAGAGGAAAAATGCTGCAGGCTGTGTCAGGTTTTTGTTTGTTTTACTTCCATACAGAGTGTTCAGAGGTGGATGGTAAAAGGAGGGAAAACTGTGTCTTACTGATAAAGGTGTAGATGGTACCTGTTTCCAGAACAGCTGATCTAATTCTACATCCCTAATGCTTCACAAATAATGCATCTGAAGTGGAGGATTCTTGGACATCTGGTGAGGAGAAACAGCTTTGATTATATATAGCCATCAGCAGTGCCCAGAAGAAAAAGCAGTTTTGAAGCATTATGTGGTTTATAGCAAGGGATCTATTTCTTATACTCTTAGACATCTAATATATGTGTCCAAATATATGACCCTAACAATTCTGCAAATATCTGACAGAATCCTTTGCACAATTCTGTATTCCATTCAGCAGGGAGCATTCCTTGTTTGATTAACTTGAGAGGCAAGCGCTGTTGTATCTGGGACTCTTGTGATAGTCTGTATTAGGGATTTTTCTACTACTATAAGTAGTAGATAATTTTAAAAATAGATATTCTAAGCAAAAGAAAAGAGCTATCTCTCTCCCTCCTTCCTGTAACTTTTTCAGAGAGCACAATTGCATCCCTAACTATACAATTCCTTGCACCAAATCATCACCAAGAGGGTTGTTACCTAAGGATGTTCCTTTTAGAACAAAAAAGAATGCCAGAAACTCCATGTAATACAATTCCAGACTTTTTGATCAATAGGCTTTGAAAAAGAAAACCTCCCAACAATCAATTTACCCTTTTCTCACCACATCTGTGGAGGTTCAAAGATTAAAGTGATTAAAATGAATATGCCTAATCTTTTTTTTCCACTTAGAGAGGCTCCATTTCAAGTGCTCATGGTATCTTGTCAGATTTTCGGTGGCATTGATCACCTACACAATTATACCTGAGGACAAACACAATGGTTTTGTGAGCAGGTGAGTAAATCCTCTCTGAAGCTGGCTGCAGCTGTTGGTGGTGACTTTCAATCTCTGGGTTGACCTTGCTGTGCAGAATAGATCTTCTGGATTTGCATCTAGCTGACATCCTGTCATGATGGCCAGGTCCTTTCTGCTTCTGAAAAGATGTCTGGTCAAAACAGCACTCTTGCAGGAAAGCCTTGGTGGTTTTACAGGAGTTTTTCTGAACTGAGGTGCTCTGGGCAAAGCCACACAGGTATGAGTTCCCACTGTGATCCCAGGTAGGCACAATCTCTTCTAACTCCAGTGACTTACTGCATCTACATGTACATATGCTGCCAAGGGATTTTAGAAAGTGACACTTCAGGATGCATACATAAATACTAATTAATCTTTTTCTACATCTGTACTTTGTGTCTAGTTTTATGCTAGTAGATGGCCATGTTTTGCTGCTAGTCATTTTGCCTGGCAGCTCAAGGATCCCTTGTTCTGCTCTCTTTGGCCATTTGAGAACTCTCCATTTTCTGCTTGTCACACCTTGCCCCTTCCCACAAAAGCTCTTCACCACTTCTCTGTGAGGAACTCTTCAAGTCTTTTATTGGTACCTAACCTGTTTTGGAATATAATTAGTATCACTGTGTATGTGTGCATCCTCCCTGGCTTGCTGCCTGAAGGACAGGCCACAAGCCCTCTCCTCTCAGGTGCTCCCTCAGAAGTCCCTCCAGCAGGTTCCAAACCTCCTCTGAGAAAACTCCAGGCTGTTACTCCCTAGTCAGGGCTCCACAGCATATCCTACATGGACATTGCTCTCACTTGTTCTCCTTCATCTGAAGCTCTGTGCAATGCTATTGAGGTCTTATGCTATTTCTCATCACTGATGCTTTGTGGTGTAGTTGAGGGAATAAGGTGAAGAATAGCTGAAGGCTCTTCCTGTTAGACCAGTTAATGACTCCTGGAGCCAGGGAGATGAGAGAAGTGCTGGGAGATGAGGTGGATTTCTTGCTTTCCAATCTGAAAAGCCAGAAGTTCAGGGAAAGTGGAGAAGACCAAAAGCAAGAAGGAATAGGGGCAGCCCTGGCTAACTTGCTGGCTACGTGCACCATACACACATACAGTGTCTTTATGCAATAAAATAATGAGAGAGAAGGCATTGCTTGATTTTCTCTTTTCTCAGCAGCATATGGCTAGCCCTATTGAGAACAAGCATATATATATATATGATTTTTCAAGAGGAAACTTCCCACGCAAATTCACAGTACTGCAATGGCTGGAGAAAGACACAGAGTGTTTAAGAGCTCAACTGCTTTGCTGGCAAGTGACTTTCTTTGTTAGATGGTTTAATAAGACTGACAAAGAGCATGATTTTATGCAACTTCCCTTCTGATAAATTCATGGGAAAAGTGTCAGTGGTTGATGTGTTGTGGAAAATATATTCATCTTCCTCACAAGCCTTGAGCTGCCGGTTTTTTTCACACACAGCTTTCAAGAATAGATTTGATTAAGTTATCCAAAAAGATCAGATCACTATATTAGCTTCTTTTCCATGAACTTTACAGAAGTCCCCCTACTAAGAAATAAACACAAATAATCAAAATGATTTTTCAAAGGCATGAATGACAAGAGCCAAATGAATGACTCAAAAATAAATGCTAAGTATGAAAAGATGCAAGAAGCAATTTATCACTGACATTGTAACCAGACTCCTTGGATAGGCCCTCTTCAGCTTTCATTCTGAAGAGTTTTATTCTAACCAGTGACAGTAGTCTTTCTACATTTAATTAATGTTTTTTTCTTTTTTTGTCCCTCCCTTTTTGCCCCTGAGAACAGAACAACCAGAAAGCACATTTATTTTTCTATTTAAAGTTTTTTCCTGTTCCTGCTGGTAGGAGTCTGTTAAAAGTGAACTGAAGGTTTCTGAAAAAATTCAGGTTCAGGACTTCATCACTTGCTCTGTGTAGATATCTTTGTAGAATTCCTTGCTCCATTACACAAGGTTTTATGTAAAATATTTTTATTAGTTTACAGGCCATGCTCACCCCCACCACCAATGAACAGCTCATAAACCAGATTGTTTTTTGGGCACCTTATATATATATTATCTTAGCTGCAATTATACTCCTCTGAATAGGAGCCTTCCCCTCCTCTTCTTATGGATAATTTCTGGATGATTAAGAGTATCTCATGGTATATAGGGCAAGGGAGGCAGGAAGAGCCTTTTTGGGCAGGCCACTTGTGCAGAAACACACTGCTCTCTGCTGAACAGAGATGATAGCAAAGTACTCTTGGAAAGTGATTGGGGAGGCCCCAAAGGTCAAATAATATTTTAATTTGAGGATCTCCAGAGGGGTATTACCTCTGCCTGATGTCAGTGATAAGACAGACGTGCAGGTGGAATCCTCTTCCTCTGAAGACCTTTGAGGACACCTGTCCCTGATAATACATAGGCAGGGAACTCTGGCCTCTGCTTTGGGGGCCTGGTTCAAGCACCTACAATTCAGACATGAAATGGTTCATCCCACTGCTTTTGTATTTCTGTATTTTATAGCCAAGGGCAGTAGGAATGAAGGAGCTGAGTCATATCCCAGCAATTTGAACTCTGCTTCTACCTGGCAGGCTGTCTCATTACTTTGAAGCAGGTCAGATCCTGCTGGAAGCATTTATATGGCACCAGTCATTACACAATTCTGCAATTGAAGGCTCACAAAAAGCACTCTGATATTTCAAATATTGTGGGTAATTTCAGCTCACGTCAAATATAAAATATACAACTATTTAAATAAGCTGTTAGTTTCTCAATTAAATATGTGACCAATCTTTGTAAACCATGTATTCTACAAATTTTCTGTGCTTTGATTTAATTTCTGTGCCTCATTAAGGATTTCAGACTTCAATTCTAATAAAGGTTGTTTGTTATTCTTTGAAATTATGTAAGAAAATATTAAGCTCTTGATGAGGAATTAGGAAAGAAAAGAAACCATTTTCCTGTTTTCCTAGTTTGAATAGATATTTAATTAAAGTGACATGCCTTGGGCAAAACCTAATTAATACATCATTTCTCTGTAACTAAAATTAATGGAAGACTTATGACTGCTGAGCTGCAGGAGGGACTGAAAATTTCTTCTCTGTCTTCTTACTCATTTTTCATCTGACCATCCATCATTATTTTCTCATTGGAAGAGAGAAGCTTTTTTGCTGATCATTCATTTTTAATGTGTACTGATAGATGATTGCCTGCTAGCTCCACTGACTTTTCTGTTTTGATCATTTCCATGATGACTTTTAGCCACAGCAAAGGCTATGGCAAGGCTTTGCAGTGGAAACAGCAAGGACCCAGTTCAGACCTCAGACTAGCAGTTTTCCTTGCTGAAGGTACATCTGTGGGTGTGCTGCATCTGTGTGGGACGTGCTGCCTCCTGTCCTCTGCTTTCTGCTGGATCCTGCCTCCTTGGATTAGGGAGTTTCCTGAGGAACGTAGGGCACAAAGCTGCTGGGAACTGCAGGGTCTCCTGGTGAGTTCATGGACATTGCCAGAAGAGGTTTTGTGCCTTCTTCCCGGGATGGGCTTGTTCCTAGCTGGGAGGGCAGACAGAACTGTTGGTCCATCTGGCAATCACAGTGGCTCTCTTGTTGTGAGGCAAGTGAAAATGGTGGTCTATCCCCCACTGAGCATTAGCCCTCATCTCCCCTCTCAGTTGCACTGGAAGCACCTGGGTAGTAATTAAGTAATTAGGTGGCAGAAGGTCATTGCACTCTGTGTGAGGTGATGCAGTAACTGCTAACACTAACACACAGTGGTGTTGTGGATGGACCCTTTTTCCTGTGGGATAGACCTCATCTCGAGTTCCTCTTCCTTGCAGACTTCTTGAAAGCCACAATTTTGACAGCTTCTCCAATATGCCTATGTCTGTCTTCTCCATCCTCTTCCTATTCCTCCTGACTCTGGTCCTGTCATTGACATGATCAGCCTTTCTGCCTTTCCTCTCTTATTTCTGCCTGTGGCATGGTCTCATCTGTTTACATCGGTGAAAGCACTTTCCAGTCTCAGCTCCTTTGGTGTGATCTACCTGCTGCCAGCATGCCTGTATCAAAACCCACTTACTGAAATGAGAAATGTTGTTTTCCACAGCATTGCTGCACTCTCACTCAGATACTTGGTTTCCCTTTCAACTTCTTGAAGTGGTCTGTAAATTCCTCAGGCTAAAGATCTTTCCCGTCTGATTAAGTTTTATAGGTCACAGAGAAACAGGAGCTGATGGCATTGACACAAGTCCAAGGCCTGCCAGAATGATGCTATCCCCACAGAGAGGCCGTGTGCTGGTGATGAATAGTAGAGCTGGATTCATTGTATGGTGGTACCCTGTACGGATCCTGCATGCCTGTAAATGCCATGGCAGGAACTCTTTGAGTGTGAGGGTCTGAGTAGGAAGATGAGGAAAGTGCTACATGAATGAGAGAAGGGTGCAGAAGCTGACTCATCCTGCACTGTGCAGGGCTCATGCTTGAGAGTGAGTGGCAGTGAGTAGATAGGACAATGGCCCCTGCTGCTGTCCATGAGGAGGGCTGTTGGTTTCAACATGATGGCAGGAATATGGGGAAAAATCCTAAGAGTCTTGTCCCCTGCCTTGGACCTCATGGGACAACAGAAAAATGAAATTTCTCTGGATTTCTTTTGATACTCTCCATGTAGGTGCCACATTCTTTTTGTGTATGGAAAGACAAGTCGTGGAGATCAGCTCCGGAATTTCTGTACCTTAGGGTCAATGTCTGTGCAGAAAATTTTCTCACCTCTCATCCTGCTACTCTACCTGTGACTCCTACTCCTTCTCCATGGAAGGCTTTGTGAAAGGGGACTGTGTATTCTCTAGTGCACATTTCCACAAATTGCTCCAAAAACCACTGTTAAGGAAGAGGCACACCAGACCAGGCTGAGACCCTCAGCTTTCACAGCAACAGGAAAAAGGAGGGGAGGAGAGAGGCGTGTGTGAGAACATGAGAAATTGGAGAGGCATCTGGTGACAGAAATAAAGGAGTGTCAGAAAGGAGGGGAAGAGGGTGAGGGGAAGAAGAAGAACTTAGAATACAAAACAAATACAGAAAGTGGGCATGTAAGAAATAAACATAAAGATGCTATTGTAGCTTTTCTTATTATCACATTTCTATTTCATGCTGACAACAATTCTTGGTGGTGAATTTGTTAGATAATTTCCAGACAGTAGCTCCTAATCTGTTGCAGGAGTTTTATGAAAGTTTGTTCTATTTCTGCTCCTCTGGGGACTGCAGTTCACTTCAGTGGAGGTCTGAATTGCCCTCTAAAGAACCTCATGCCTTTCCATCTCTTCCTAATTGAGAAGACTTAGGCTTGCTGGAATGAATTTGCACCTTGCACTCTCACTAAAATAAGGGAAATAAGATTGAAGTTGGTAACTCCTGTGACTTAGGATATAGAATGTTTTGCAACATGGAATCCAGTTCAACTGCAACATTTGATGCTGGAATGAAGCATCAGGTTGGGTATTTCAGGCAGGTTTATTCCATGGATACTGTAAAGTACCATTGCATTCTCCTCCAGAATGTCATGTAATCTGCAATTAAATTTAGCTTTGCTGCCCTGTAGGGCAACTAGCTTACTTTGTGCCATGTGGGACTTTGGAAAGTTTAATATTAATTTCATATTTCCTTGCTGGCTTCCACAACAGTCAAAGCAGGGCACTTTTGTGCTCTGGCTTCTGTGGCATGCCAACTTTTTTTGGGTGAAATTTTATATATGTGTAACATTTCTTAGTTCCTGGATCCCAGAATGGGTGTGAAACATTCAGCATATGGAGAAACAGAATTATTAACACAGCAAAATGAGAGAGAGGCTTGTTACTCTTTGAAGCTTGTGGGATTAGGCAATGGGTAAAAGGAATACTGATCAGCTCCAGGGTTGGGTTTCTGGAGTCCAGAAGGCTACAGACATAAGGATGGGTTTGCAGGCCTGAAAATTGTCTTTGCTGCTGTTCTTTTCCTTCCAGGATCAGAGATGTGCTATCCTAACTAAGAGGCACTTCACACCCATGGAAACACATAGATCTGGCCCCAGGAAGTGCTAATTCAGAGCCTAGATCTTTCTTCCTACAGGTGTGACCAGGCAGCAAACTAGAAATGGTCTGAGAGAGCCAGCGGCACCAAGATGGAGAAGAGATGGTGGGACAATGTGTGAAATGTGAGTGGGAGCATGTGGACAGCTGGAGCAGGGAGAAGGAGAAAATTCCATCTTCAGCATTCCATGGAGGAGGGATTTTCCTAGCCCTGTATGCAGACAGACAAGGTAGGAATTTGGCTTTCCACAAGAAGAGGTGTATGGCACTGTACTTAAGGACTGAGCTCCTTGTGGGTATGGGTTTGTGAGTCTGCCTTCAAGGTTTATCTATCAGCCTTTGGCAGAAGAAACAGGACACTGAATAAGACCTTTATACCGAAGATAATATTCAATTTACTTTTATCAACATTCATAACTGTACTTCCAGTATGGCAACAAACCTCCTTTCTCCCTGCCCTACCCCACAGCATGAACACACATTTCTCAGTTTGCAGCAGCTCAGCTGCGCTCCTGTATGCAGCTGGCAATAAATAGTGTGGCCAGAAAGAGCAGAACATTCAGCTGGGGGAACATTCAGCTACTTAATGATAAGTAAAGACCAGAGTTGGCTGGCCAGCTTTATGTAAGGGTCAGGAAGCTGCATTCTACCAGTTTTCTCAGTCTCCTCCATAATCCAAGGCAGGGATGAGCAGTTTCAGAGAGAAGACATCCCACCTGTCTTGGGATATGAGAACCTGCTGTCTAGATAAATGCAGATGATTGGTGTTGACTGAACCCCTACTTTCTAGATGGATAAAGATGTGAGACATGGTTTAGTGGTGGACCAGGCAGGATTAGGTTAACTTCATGTTCTTGAAGGAATTTTCCAACTCAAATTATGCTGTGATTCTATGAATCCTGCTGGCTGCAGAGTGGTGGAAATCTTTCCAAAGTCTTAGTCATTCAAGGTGCTGCTGGATCACAAGGGACTGGAACAAGTGGTCCATTAGATTCAAATGCATAAACATGAATTCCCCAGTGAAATGAAATAAAGGTGAGCTTGTCTAAGTTTTGATGATCTTCTTCCCTGTTTCCCAGCCTTGTCTGTGTTGCAGAGACCGTCATGATACTACGACTGAATTCTGCAAAATCAACTGCTCCCCAGTCCCAGATATGTAGATAATCACCAAGCTGTGGCCTTTGGTACTACTATCAGAGAAAAAAACATGTGGATAACAGCTTGTTGTTACACATCCACACAAAAGGAAGCTTTCAAGATCCTTTTGGAATGTGAGTCATCCAGTGTCTTTTCTGTTCAGGCTGTCATCACTCAGAGTTTAATGGAGTACCACAGGCTTTGCTATGAAGAGGAATGGGCACCAGTGCTTCTTTGTGTTTATAGACGTGCAAAGATTACCTCTCCTTCCTCTCCCACCTGACTTCCAGCTTCTCTGGAAAATCAGTGATATGAAAGTAAAAAAGGTCATTTGTAAAGGCATGAGACAAACACAACTGAAGCCAGTTCAAGCAGTTTTTAAGGCATTTGGTTTATATTCCACCCCCATATGTTCGTAACCAGTGCAAGCTCAGCCAGCACTCAGATAGGAAAGGTATTTTATGGCACCACTGCCCTGAAACATGAGGAATAAAAGCCAACAATCCCAAACAGACAGTGCCAGAGATGGGGTGCTGTAACAGCAGCAGTCCTCTGTTTATGATATTATATTATTTCATAGACAACTTAATCTTATTTGTTTATGGCAAAGATACCACTGGTCAGGCAGGCTTCAGCTTTTTCGTAACCCCAGGTCTGCGCTACATGTGGAAATCACTGTGGCAGGTAACAGGTTATTTTGGAAGCATTTATGCTACTAATATTCTAGACTAATGTTCTGGAGGAAAAAAATCACCATGTGATTTGATCTGCAAACAGATACTTAGCAGAATTATTATGTTCTGTACCCACACACAGAGCAATTCCTCCACTCTTTATGAGAGACATCATGTTCAAGGCTGAGCCACAACAGAGTGGGCTGTGTTTCTATGGGCTGAAATGTCAGGAAAGGGATCTTATTCTGCTTTTGAAATGTTGAGAAGAAGGAGAAAAGTGATACAAATACTTACTTGCAAAGATAAGCTTGGAAATTACTGCTGCACAAATGCTTTCTCCTGGATTGGCCACCTCTGGGAGTGGTGGTTTCATACCTTTCCAGAGAAACTTGCACTGACATAACACCTGGCTAAAAGTCACACATCTGAGCACCTGGCATTTTTCTCTTCAGCAGCATGGTGTGATTCTCAGGCTATTTCCCATGTGGGGAGCTGTGTATGGATGGAAGCAGTGATGTGTCTGTACACAGTCACTAAGCATGGGCCATGTTCTCCGTGGTTATTTGCAGCCTGGTGTTGGTTTTTCTCGCTGATATTTTTGTTTTTTTCAAATGAAAAACACCTTTTGATGATGACCCTTTGTACCTCAAATTGTGTCTCTATTCCTGCAGAACTCCCCATAGGGAAATACTTTCCTGGCTAAGTGTAGTGAATGTCAGTAATTACTTTCTTTCAACTTACCACAGTTCTCAGGATTAAGATTAATAAAACACTGACTTTCAGCAAAGAAGCTTAAATAAAGGATAGGTACTTCAAGTTCAGCCTGCTATATTGATTAGATAGCTCCTTTTATTTTTCCCTGCTTGCTGAAATAGTTTGAAGCTGTTGCATAGGCAACTAATGACAGCTGTACTTGAGATGAAGTGGTTTTGACTCAAATGCTATTGAGAATAAATTTAAAGTATTGTTATCTAGACATCACAGAAGTGACTAAAATCTAGAATGTAAGCCCTAAAGTAATACAGACAGACAGCTGCTGAACACGGAGCAAAGTAGGAGGGCTGACTCTCTAATGAAGCACATTAGACTGTTGTTCAGCCTCACCCCATGCCACCACAGGCTGGGGCGAGGCAGCTGGAAGCAGGAGGAAAATGCAAGTGAGAGGACTGCTAAAATCATCAGAAGTGGGAAACAAGTTTTGATGCCCAGGTTGACATGGCAGAGCCTCTGACTGGAGGAAAGTAATGCATTCTGCAGAGTTATTAAGAGCTTGTAAGGGGCAAATGAGAAGGACAGGACAACAGAGACGATGAATCAGCAATATGCAGTGTTAGAAATAGCACAAGGATCTGACCTCTCTTGAAGTGACATTTTTTTATTGGCACAAACAGATTCTACATGGTTGTTTGTCCTACTGTATAATCAGCAGTAACTGCAAATGCATTTTTACCACCTTAGCCATTTCTGTTTCAGGGTCTGGGAAGCACCTGAGGTTGTTGCTCTGCTTCTCTTGCCTTTGTTTGACCTTCCCACTTTTATTTGGAGCATTTGTCTACTTTGCAAATTTCAGTGGCATTCACATTCAGAAGACATATAGTGCACACCTTTCAAGATTTATATGGCATGTTTTCTGTTATCTAGTGTCATCAACTCACAAATGAAGGTATGCAGGTACAAGGCATGACATTACTCATAGCTGCTCTTAAAATGTCCCTTGCTCTGTGGTATAGTTTAAACTGACTGCTAAAAGCCTGGCATGAATGTATTTGCTGACATTTCTGTGAAAGACCATTCTGTGGACTGGGACCTAAATAGCATTTCATTTTAAGTTTACTCAGCCAATAAATAGCATAAATTGCTCTGCTCTGCCAAGGGCTTATCTTTGAGCACTTCATTTCATAAACAATCCTAATCCCATTCCATCTGTTTTGCCTTCTCCCAAGCTTTTTGGACGTAGTAAAACTGTAGGTTATTTCCTGGGGACTTGAAAGGGGAAAGCAGAAACACCATGACATTGTATACGCCACAACTTCTTCCAGGAGGAGTAGAGGAGTGAGGGAATTTAGAACAACTGGATACCCAGTAATTTGTGTTTTCACCTGAAGTTTATAATTAGTTTTATGATGTGAACAGTTTAATTTGTTTATGACCATGTAAATGTGTGTGGGAAAAGTTTTTAGACTGCAAAAAATTTTGGTTGGTTTTGTTGTTTTTTTGTTGGTTTTTTTTTTCCTCAAGGGTTTACATCCTTACAGGAGAGGATAATTTGGTTTTGAGTAAACAAAGCTGTAATGTATGTTGTACTTTAAAACCTCTCACAGCCCTATGGCCTCTCCAAGGGTACAACAAGAGCTCCCTGTCTTTGGACAAGTTTTGTGTCTTAGCACTGCAGAAGTGCAGAGCCTGTGGTGCTGCTGGAAGTGACACCCTGAAGAATGAGGGAAAGGTTTTGGTTCTCCTGTCATGATTTCACCCTGGCTGGCAGCTAAGCACCATGCTGCTGCTCCCTCTCACCCTCCACGGTGGACTGGGGGAGAGAATCGGAAGAGTTAAAGCCTGGAAATCTGTGGGTTGAAATAAAAACAGTTTAACAGGTAAAGCAAAACCCACAAGCATGGGTAAAGCAAAACAGGGAATTGATTCACTGCTTCCCATGGGCAGGCAGGTGTTCTGCCATTTCTAGGAAAGCAGAGCTCCCTCATGTATAACAGTGACTTGGGAAAATAAAATGCCATCAATTCAAACATCCTCCCCCTTTCTTCTTCTTTCCCCAGATTTATATGCTGACTATGACATGACCCCACCCTTTGTCTGGTTGGGGTCAGCTGTTCCAGCTGTGTCTCCTCCGAGCTCCTTGTGCACCCCCAGCCCTCTCTCTGGTGGGGTGGGGTGAGGTGATGGGCAGAAAGGGTCCTGACTCAGTGTCAGCTCTGCTCAGCTGTAACAAAAACTTTCCTGTGCTATCAGCTCTCTAAAGGTCACAAATTCAAAACACAACCCCATACCAATCACTAGTAAGAAAATTAACTCAACTCCAGCCAAAAGCAGCACACACTGAAGTTATTAATTATGATCAGCCTGTATCAATGCACTGATACTGTTGTTGTATCAGAAAATAATTGTGAACCTCCTAATCAGGAGAAATTCTGAACAGTCAGGGTAGGAGCAGGTGTGAAGGCTGCATTTCATGCAGAGGTTGTTTTGTAACACAAATAGTGATGGTTGCTGTCAATCTGCTCTCCCTTCTTCCTTGTACCTACAGCTGGAAAGCAATTTACTGGCTTGCATCCCATCTGATATTTTTGCAGAGTTGCATGATACGAAAAGAAGCAGAGTATTTGAAACTTTCTGCTTCTGAAATCCTGGGTTCCTCTGCCATAATTTACAGCCAAGGGCATAACTAAGGCAGGGAGGGGAAAGGGTCTGATGGACTTTCCCTTTCTCACATTGGGGTTTCCAACACAGTAGAACTTTTTATTTAAGGTTTCAAGTGTGGGTTTGAAAGAACTCTGACACATCAGAAAAGAAACAGGATGCATAAGGGACTTCAAAAACTACCAGTCCACTGTTTCAAGGGTCCATGGAATTTTCCAGGTTGAGAAAGAGCTCAATGCAGGAGCCATGAGGTGCATGCTCTTTCTAACATGTACAGTCCATCAGTTCTCCCACATCCAGCTACTGCTGGTGCTTTTTGTCTGTCAGCGGGGGGACACAGGAGCCCTGTCCCATTTCTCACAGTGCTGCCTGCATACACTACGAAACACCTCTCTCTTTGCCTTAGGACAGCTGTGCCAAAACATGCTGAGCATTGCACTGTCTAAAGACTTAGAGTAGGGATAAATGTGGAGAGACAGGGAAGACAAAGATGAGGGAGCAGTATTGGCTTAACAGGAGAGCCTAGGCCTGTGAATGGAGTGTAAAGCACCAGCTGACAGGATGGTGCTTTCTTCCGTAAGCCATGCAGCCCAGCCAAGAGTTATTAAAAAGGACTGAGGCCACACATGAGGGACATCTTGTTTCCCATCTCATTATATGCTGTGACATCTGTATTGCTATTTTATTGTGAACAATTTGAGAGGAAAGTGCTTTGCTTCATCAGAAAGTTAATGTCTGAGCTTGGTCTCTAATTTTTCATGAAGACCAAAAAGCATAAAAGGAAAGCACCGTGGATGAAATGTAATTGTGCTGTAACAAAAAGAATTTACACCAGAGGCTAACTGGGCTGGAAAAGATTTCATAACAGTCCCAGTTTGGACATTGCATGTTATCTTTCTTGACACAGGTTTAGTATAAATACTTGCAAGCTGCTGCAGCTGTTCAATGCTGTCTTCTTCCCAGCTCTTCTTAATGCAGACCTGCTTAGAATGAGCACCTCTCTTCATGTAATTGATCCAACCAAAAGGCGTATCTGAAATACAGTGCTGTCACTGGCTTCAGCAAGACCAGCAGTAACCCAAAGCTCTGACATGGCCAGTCCAAAGGCAGGACAAAGGTTTCCTCCCTAGCTCTGTACAATCTGCCTCTGTTCATCTATCCTTATTGCATTACTGAGTAGGTACTTGCTCTAGTTTGGCTTGAAGTGCTGTTAAACTGTTTTATTGTGCTCCAAAATACGTGCTTTGCTATAATGATCAAGCCAGAAATGAATCTTCACCTAATTAGCCTGTTACAATTTGCTTTCTCCTGTATTCTTGTGGGGTCATGAGCCAGCAATGTGGCCTGGCAGCCCAACCAGGCAACTTCTTCCTGGGCTGCATCAAAGGCAGTGTGGCCAGCAGGCTGGGGGAGGGGATATTGTCCCTCTCTGCTCTGGTGAGACCCCAGCTGCACTGCTGCATCCAGCTCTGCCTCATGCTCAGCATCGAGACTGGAGTAAATCTGGCCCAAGGCCCCTGCCCAGGAACTGCTTGGCTGTCAGTCAGCAGGTGGTGAGCAATTGCTTTGTGTGTCACTTGTTTTGTGTACACTATTTATTGTGCAATTATTTTTAGTATTTGCCCTTCCTTCTCTGTACTATTAAACTGTCTTTTTCTCAATCCATGAATTTACTTTTTTTTCT
Source organism: Parus major (assembly GCF_001522545.3). Classification (NCBI taxonomy): domain Eukaryota; kingdom Metazoa; phylum Chordata; class Aves; order Passeriformes; family Paridae; genus Parus; species Parus major. The sequence continues at coordinate 61,142,457 of NC_031768.1, read as the reverse complement.
TCCACATCCCACTGAAGTGAAGTCTGTGTGCTGTGTGGTGCTGAGCTGCCTCTTGGGTTAAACCATGACACTTCTTGATGCTTCTAATGGCAGAGTTCTAACAGACAGAACTGTGGTTGGGAGTGACTTTGGAAGGAAACAAGTCCATTTTCCTGCTCAAAAGGAGGGCTAGCTTCAAAGCTAGATTAGGAAAAAATAACACATGGCAGGTTTGAGCTAGCCAGCAGTGAATGTAATTCTTTGTGAATGTAATTCTTCTGTTCATAAACTTTCAAGGGGAAAAAGGAGGGGAGAGCTCTTTAGAAAGCAATAGTTGAAAAAATCTCTTTCTTCATTTGAATTTATTACCCTATGCCTGGAAGAACACCTGGTTTTGCCTTACCTAGAGGATTTGAAGCAGCCTGGACATGAGTAGTGGGAAGATCAGGATAAATAAGATAAACAGACTGAAAGAGGGTATAGGTGACCGGTTTCTTTGTCGGCAGAAGGTAAACGATGGAAAAGAACCTGGAGAGTGGGTAGGTATGAAGAGGTCCATCTCAATGTAATGACATGATTTCAGTCATATTTGAGTAGAACTGCCTCCTCCCCTCTCCTGTAAACGTGTTCAGCAGAAGTTTTAAGCAATCTTAAGGAAGGGGAAAGGAACAGTAATAATATAACCATTTTTATTCTTTGTGTGCAGATAGGATGTCTCTTATAAAATCCTTGATAGTTTTCTCCTAAGACAGGCTCTTTCTTCAAAATTTGCTTCAAGGTAAGCACCCTCTTTAAGGAGAAACGTGTTTCATCCAGCCCTGTTAGCAGATAAAATGCTATAATGATGAATATCTTTATAAATGGGATATAATTTGATATAGAAAGCAGTCAAGTATGATTACAAGCATTCTGGGGGAACCAATTGGGCTGGCTTTGACAAACTCATCCATATGTGGAGGAAGCTGGGGTTTCTTTTACGGCAGTATGGACCACAATGTGGAGAGTCTTGAGTTCTAGGGACTTTGTCAGAGCTCAGATCACAGCTGATGTGAGAGGAGCAATTCGAATTAGCAGCTGCAAAAATTGCAGCTTGCAACAAAGCACCAGAAAAAGATGTAATCTGGACAAGCAGAAACCAAACTTCCAGGCTTTTAATTTTGAACTTTATTGATCTTTGTTTTTCTTTTTAATGGTATGAATGTTTAATGCATTTACTACTTCTTAACATTCAGCAAAAATATTAATCTTCCTTTTTACAGGATAATACTTGTAGCTACAATAAAATGCAGAGTCTTTTATCCCATTGAAAAGAATAAATTTCTTCTTCTATTTCTGTACTTTACACATATAATTAACTTCAGAAAGTATATCCTCTTTTTAAAAGGCATCTTAAAATCACACTTAGAAAAACAGTCATCAGCATTTTCTGTGCCTTTTAATGTATGAGCTCTTTCTTCAATGCACATCCAGCAGGCACTTTCCATGATCCCTGCCCAAGTAAAGTAGTCACCAGCCTTTGGAGATCAGTGTGTGCTTCTCTGTTCATCAGTTCTCTGCCAGAGCCCAGATAATCTCTCACTATGATGGCAGCAGTGGAGAACACAGCTGTGGCAAGATTTTAGGTGTGTATCTTCCTGAGCAGTACTGAGTTCAGCTCCTGGTTAGGTACATGGCTGAATCAATACTTCAGCATATGAGTTCAAGTGTTTTCCTGAACTGAAGTCTCCAGCAGGCTCAATGTGAAGCTAAGAGAGATCCTTCTAGGTCCTTTAATATATATACATATTTTTGGAAATCTCTGTGTATTCATAGCTAGCATATGTCATTGTATTTACATTATTACAGGTTGTGTTTCTAAAATGGAGTTTGGAGATGCCCACATCTCCCAATGGGAGCACACCTGAGCATCAAAACTCCAACTGCAGCTGATTCATCAGAGTAGATCTAAAGACGAACTCATTCTTGGCATTTTCCCCTTACCTAATTATTTTCTAGGAAAGAAATGGATTATTTTTTTTTTTCATTGCAATAATTAGGATAGCTAAATGATACAGTGAGCAATTACTGTGGGTTTATTATATCTTCTAAAGAAGAAATGCAGTACTTTTTTATGCTTCAGGAATTAAAGCAGGAAATTTTCTAAGCCCTTGCTTGGTTTTAATTATTGCTGAAACATGATTACAGGAACACAAAAAGGCATAGAAGAACAAAGGATGTTAAAGGAAGAAGCAAATAGTTGGAGTGGCATGTGAGTTGTAAACTCACTTGCCTTTCACTTTGCTGACAGGCACTGGAGCTAAATTTTAGCAAGAACCTGGTCATTTTCTGAACAATTTGTATCAATTCGTGGCTGCTGCTCCACTTTGGGTTCTACGTGCAGCAACTACACAGGTGAATAGTTTTAATGTCTTCTTGGAATGACTATTGCTCACTTCACTGAACCAAGGGATATAATTACACACTTTATAACTAGCTACTAGCAAGTGAAAATTTCTGTAAACATTTGAATTTTTTAAGTGATGTTGTCCAGAATTTGGCCAATTCTGTGTCCAATTGCTACACTTAGTACCAAGGAGACTGTAACTTTATACAAGATAAACAAGAAAGCTGGCAGGGGTGCTGATTGTTATTTTTGATTTGCCCTTTGGTTGCAGTTCCAGAGAGAAAATTTCCAGGTGAAAACATTTCCAAAGTAGGTCACTTCTTCAGTTATGACTACACTAACAGCATTCACTGCACTATATAATAGGCCAAGCACCACTCAAAATTATCACTGTATATTATGGCTCCAGTTTAAATTCCCAGGATGCATCCACTGAAGAATATTTCCCAATCCATTTCTTTTCTTATGAATTTTAAAACATCACTAAAGCCAAGGGCTTATCTTTCTTGGGTTTTGTTATTGTGAATGTTGTGCACGCTCTGCTCTGTACTGGGTCTGTGTGTGGCAACTACTAATCAAATCCTGTTGTGTACCAAAATGACGTCAACTGCATCTGAAATTTGCACACCTCAAGGGCTTCACATTTCTTTGTCCTAAATGTCTAATTACTTTAATAAGGAAAGTGTTCAGGGGAGTGCTAATGCAGTAAAGCAATTTTCTATCTCTGTAATTTTCCCAGCCTGCTTTTTGACAATGTATGTTGTTTCAAGTGCCTTGCAAGATAAACAACATTCCATAGTAAAATACTGCTGGGTACTAGAGAGGGCTTTTGAGCTGGGAATGTAGGATCTGTGAAGTGCCAGAGTTTCAATAAAGGGCCTCCTTGTCTATATTGGCTTTTTATTGATTAATTATAATTACACTACTGTAGGCAGTGTCTGCATGCTTTATGGATTTCTTTTGAGCCAGTTAAGCTGCTCTTGCTTTCTCTATTTAATTGTAAATATGAGTTTTAATCACTTCCCATAATTTCTTGGTTGAAAGGGCTGATATTAATGGTGGGGAATGACAGATGGATATTAATTGCACCGTGACTATTTCTATCTGCTATTTCTCTTTGTTAAAAATGAGCAGGACTTTGCGTGTCCACACCTTGGTGCAGGCAGTGTTGCTAAGCTACTGCTGTGCTGGCTGGCACACGTGGGCAGCATCCTTCAGCTGTGAGGATCAACAATACCTGAATTGCCAGCACATAGGACCATCACCTTCATGTATGTGCCTCAGGTAACTTAACACCTGGGGCTCAGAATGACATAAAATTAATAGAAATTTAAGATGGAAAACCCCAAAATTAGCTGCCACTGCTTTCAAAGCAATAGGCTTTGTGCATTTCCCTGTCATATGTTCCCAAAGACAAAGTGGTTAGAGCACAACAACCTTGTGTGGTCAGCTAGGACAAGCTGGGCAAACTGCAGGGGAGGGATGGTGCCTCCACCCCATCACCAAACCTTCCAAGCACAAAAGTCTCTGAAGATCTTAGACATCCCAAGTGTGACTTGGGCAACATTTTTATGTCCAAACAAGTGTCCTTCATGCCTGGATTGAAGAAGCCTTTTCTTGATGGTCCCTGTGGACACTTCTGAGGCTTCCCAATGACCCTTGAGCCCATGTGATGGAGCTGGCATGGAGCTGCTTATCCTCAATGGGAAATCTAGAGAAAACTCTTTCCTGCCCAGCTGACAAGCCTCTGTCCTGTATAAAGTATAAAAACAATATAACTATAAAAAACACTCCCAAAACCACAAAATATGTTGTGACCTACTCTAGCTGAATACATAATTAAAGGACAAATACGTAATATACAATACAAAATATAATACATAATTACACTACTTCAGGCTGGAAACCTTGCTTTGGTGACTGCCACATGGGCACTGGTTCAGGTTGCTCAGAGAAGCTGTGAATCCCATCCCTAGAAGTATTTAAGGACAGGTTGGATGGATCTCTGAGCACCCTGGTCTGGTGAAGATGTCCCTGTCCATAGCAGGGAGGGGCTGGAACTAGATTGTCCTTAAGCCAAATCATTCCATAATTCTTTGATTTGATTATTTCTGGAGCAGTGTTGTTACTAGTTAAAGGACAAGCTAAGCCTGGAGTAGCATAGTATGATCCTTACGAAACAGGAGCAGAAGGACTGCTACTTGAGATTATCATGCAATCATCAAATTGTTTAGGTTGGAAAAGACATCCAAGATCATCATGTCTAATCATTAACCCAACATTGCCATGTCCGCCACTAATCCAGGTCTGTAGGTGCCACATCTACACGTCTTTTAAATACCTCCAGGAATGATGTCTCAGCCACTTTCCTGGTCAGCCTGACCATCCTTCCGTGAAAAAATTTTCCAGTGTAAACCTCCTCTGACCATTTCCTTTTGTCCTGTTGCTTGTTACTTTGGATACCAACCCCCACCTGTCTCCACCCACCTCTACAACTTTCAGGGAGTTGTAGAGTGACATGATCTCCCCTGAGCCTCCTTTTCTCCAGGCTAAACACCCCCAGCTCCCTCAGCTGCTCCTCATCAGACTTGTGCTCCAGACCCTTCCCAGCTCCACTGCCCTTCTCTGGACACAGCCCAGCATCTCAGTGTCCTTATTGTAGTGAGGGGCCCAGAACTGAAGACAGGATTTGAGGTGTGGCCTCACCAGTGCTGAGTACAGGAGGACAATCCCTGCCCTGCTCCTGCTGGCCACACCACTGCTGACACAGGCCAGGATGCCATTAGCCTTCTTGGACTAGGTGCCTCTTCCTTTTTTTCATACTAAGGGAAATGAGGGCAGCTTGCTCTGAGCATACAGCTTCAGCTGATGGTTTGTACCTGGTCACTTGGTGCTGTTTAGGTTATATTTGGTTAATATTATTTAACTTACGCCTGAAAAGATCTTGAAATGGGAGATTTAAACAGAGAAAAACATGTAACTTTGGCTCTCAGTGAATGCTTTTAATATTTGATAAACTTCCTAGGTTTCTTTGCAACTCTTTAGACATGATCTTTCAGCTTCAGCAGTCATTTTGGAAAGGGATCTGAGGATAAAACCCCAGGATATGCCACAGTGACATCATTTTTTCTCTGTTTCAAAGGATGGATTTGTCAGTGAGAGAAAATACAGTGCTGTGATTAAACTGGTAAGCTTTGGCTTAAGACCTTGGACTCCATTTCAGTTCTGCTGGAGGCTTTATTTGTAACATCAAGAACATCAAATTCTTGTTCTCTATTCATGTATGAGATGACCTTTAACTACTGGTTCTCATCTATTCAAACATTCCCTAGTGCTTGTACCTAACAGTGTGTTTTGCAGGGATCTTCCCTCTTGGCAACAAAAGAGCAACAAGAAAACAGAATAAAACCAAAGTAAACCATGAACAGCCTGAAAAGGGAGGTTACAAAGTTGAAGTACACATTCTACCAAGGGTGGTGGACAAAAACATACAATGTATCATAAGAGCCTCTCTATTTCTGTTTTCCGACTACCTCTGTCTTAGTCTGACATCCCTGTGGGTAATTTCGTACCCCTAAGAACCACCTGGCTGATAAAATAATAAATTAGTTATCAAGTTTGCCTGTATTTTGTCTTTTGGAAGGGAGGTGCTGAATACTTCCATATCTGAGTACGCAGTATAGATTAAGCATAAATCTGGCTACATTAGGAAAAAGATAAAATAGGTAAAATTCTTCACCCCAGAATTGCCATTTCTCTCTGAGATTTCATGAACAAAACTTATGACTATGTCTGCTTCAGGTAACTTTTTGCAGCCTTAAACCAGTCAGCTGACATCCTAGTGATGGCAGCTCAGGGGACTCGTGGGGACTCAGAGAAACCATGCTGGGGTCCTGGCCCTGCTCCCAGAGACTGTTTGAACCTGGGCTGCCTGGTTTCTAAATAAGGTGGCTGCTTTTGTAAGACTTTAATTTCATCCTTCATTTTTCATCAGTGAAATGTCTCAGTGAGGGCTGCAAGGAGATTTCCTGGCTTTGCTGGTGAGTGGCTCCCTCTCGGTGCCCAAAGGACACTGCAATCGGCCAAACATCCCAAGGGTATCAGAGAGTACCATTTGGACAACTGTGTTTGGAAAAGTATAAGATGAAGACCCATCCTCCCTGGACCTTTTGTGCCAGCCCCAGAGAGCTCCCTCTCTGGATACTACTCTCAGAGCAAGACTCTATCCACTAATGAACATTCCTAGAGCAGCTGCTAAGTAGCTAAATGAAAGATTGGGGTGCAAACACACTGGATTAACATTTCTGTTTGGTTTTTATGAGTCTTAACTCTGTGGATTTCCACCATTCTCTGGCTGCTGTATGAAGTAAAAATCATAGTGCAAGACTAAGGTATTCTCTTCACAGCAGCCTACCAATAAACTCAGTTGATTACTTATAATATTGCTGGAAAGCAAAAATTGTTTTCCTTAACATGTTTTCTTTTTTTTTTTTATTATTATTATTTTTTTCTCCTGGTAGTTAGCAGAAAGAAGAGAAGAAGAGCATTCAGATTTGTTTGTAAATTAAAAAAACCCCAGAAAACAAACAAACAAACCCAAAGCCTAAAATAATTCAAATATAACCTGAAGTAAATAAATCACATATAGATTTCAAATGACAACAAAAAATAATCAAAATATTTCTGCTACAGGAGATATTTTGAAGGCCCATTTGCTTCAATTCAGAATTATGCACTGAAGTAAAATTTGTATTATGTGAAAGAACTAATTTTACGGGTTTCGGCAGAATAGGCTGACTGATCTTGGCCTCATCTGGTGCCTTTCTAAATGTATCCATTGTGAAGGGAATGCTTTTTGGGTGGAGTGTTAGTATCTCCAAACTATTCCTCTCTTCTAAATTTCTTCAAGAAAGATGGTTGTAGGACTACTGAAAATTATTATTTTTGTCTTTTTTTTCCTAAAGCCTGCAGCTCAAATACTTCTTCAAGTATGTATTGCACGGTCTTTAAAAGTCAGGCATCAGTTTGAATCATAAAATTATAGAATTATAGAATGATTTAGGTTGGAAAAATCCTTAGAGGTGATTTAGTTTCAACTCCCCTAGTCTAGTGGAAGGGACACCTTTCACTAGAACAGGTTGCTCAAGCCCCATCCAGCCTGTTCCAAGATGCATGGAAAGAGCTAATTCTGACTTTAAGTTGGATTTTATTCCAAATAGTAGTGAGTCTTCATGAGAGCAAGTAGAGTGGGATAGCATGCTGCCAGCAATCCCTGGACAGAGCACTAAGTGAATAAATCTTGCATGTACCTGGTCTGTCCTGGACAGCTGCTTGTTTGGGTTTTTATATCTCTCTAAACACCTTTTCTGCTTGGCTGATTACCTGATTAACCAAATTATCATTTTCCCCTCTCAGTTTGGAGGAATAAGCTGTATTTCCATTTGAAAGACTAATTCTGGGCAAACTGGTGTTTTAGATCCAGCAGAGAAGATAATCTCATGTGCAGTGATTAGCTCTTCAAGTGAATGACACAGTTAGTTCCATGAGGAAACTGTCTTTACTGTTCAATTCTCTTAACTGCTCCTGCTTACATGGCACACTTGTAAAGCTACAGGTTTAGATAAGAGGATTTGTCTTAGTTTATGGCTGTGCTGCTTTTAATTGTGTTAATGGTAATGCAATCTTACATTTCTTAGTTTTCATATACTACAACCATTTTCTTGCATCTGATACTCTTGCTTCATGTTTTTCTCCTGTTTGCATCTCATTTTTTGGCGTTTATGCCAACATAATGGCATGCCATTGAAATCAGAGCCAGGACTCATTAGCTCTAGTAATTACCACCTTCCTCTGTCCTTGGGGGGTAGAGCATCACTCCTTTCCCTACAGTCAGCCAAGCTTTTCATTAGTGCAGCCACCCACAGCGTTAACAAATCCTCTTGTAGCAGTGGGTTGTTCCTATGCCCACCTAGAGTGTAGGGATGATCTTCTCTCAGCCAGTGGATCTCCTCCCTCTCCCCTCCCTGAATCACAGATGTAACAGCCAATGCAAGCTGCCAATGTGCATTTGAAATCCTCCCTTGTTATGACTTCTTTCTACATCCAATTAGAAAAATATTTTCTCTCAAATACAACTCCAATTTCTGCCTTTTGTTTCTCTGTCTCCACAGTTTTCACTACTCTTTTCCTCATTGTAACCTCCTAATTGCCTTCTTCTTTTTTCCTGTTTTCTGGGTATCCCTCCTTGCACTAAATCATAACTGCACTTGCTTCATGTCTGCAACTCACCTCTTCTAAAGATCAAAAATAAAAAATAAAATAAAATGAACAAGAAGGGTACTCCCCATCCAATGTCCCAGGGAATACCTGTTTGTGGCATCAATGCCATTTGGAGTAAAATATGTGCTGGGGGAGGCAGATCTGGGGACCTTGTTCCTTGTCATGCTGTAGATTTATTGAAAATCACTTCAAGACTGTGAAGTCCCATTATTTGTCTATGCTTTGCTCATGCTACTGAATATTTCTTTTATTTTGATTGAAGTTTATTTAACATCCTTTTGTTAAAAATGGTTTTTACCACTCAATTATGACAAAGGAATAGCATTCGTTTTATTTGCTTATTGAACCATGGCATAGCTAGAATTGTCTTTAGAATTAGCAACAGATGGCTAATTCCTCCTTCTCTTTAAAACCACCAGGGATACAAGGCAGTTCTTTTTGGGCACTAAAGATATTCCTTTCTCTTTGGCTGCTGGGGTTTAATGTCAGAGTTTGGTTTTGGTTTCTGACTGTTGTGTATCGTTGCTCTTCTCCCACCGCTGCTAGCTTTTCTCCTGACAGATATTACAGCAACATAAAAACAAACCTTGATCTGTTTCCCAAAACCCAAGTAAGCCATGCAAATGGCTCTGCAAGCACCTATGGATGCCATGATGTTTCAAGACCCAATCTGAATTTCTTCACTGACAGAAGAGTTGCCATGTATGGTTTGTCCTTGTACTGGATCAAGGGTAAGGCCCTCTAGGGCTAATTGGCACTGCAAAACAGCTTCTGATGTTTTCTGTTAGGAAAGTGACATTTGAAGACTTATGCCATTAACTAGAAGATAAAATGGAGATAAATGACCTATTTTTTAAGACAATTAGATTCAGTTTTGGCATTTACATATATTTCTGTCATACAAGCAAATTCATTTAGATAAAAATAAAGCAATTTGTCAGAGATGATGGCACCATTCCAGACTGGAGTCCAATAAAGAAAGGCTGCTTGAGACAAAGCATCTATGTCATGTGCTTGGCTAGCCCTGCTTACCTATATTCTTGGAGAGGAGAGGTCAGACACCGAAGGGAAACAAATAGGCTTGTTTCCACAGATGCCAATTGATCTGTGGGCTGGGTTTGGGTTTGTTTCAGTTTGTTTTTCCCCCCCCCCATACACTGGTCTATGTCTAGATCTTTAGTACAGGATTTTCAGAGGCAGAATTTGATAATTTTTGTCCCCATCAGGATAAGAGGCATTTTGAACGTTAGAGTGGATGCTGCCTCTTAAATGAGCTAATCCTGGAGAGAAGGTGTGTGTACAAGGCCTCTTCCCTTGGCCTCCCCTCCTCAGGCCATACTCTCCACCCTAGTGGGATTCAATGTCTATCGACTACTCCTACAAGCATTGGCCACCGCTGTCATGTGCTTTGTGACATAAGAGTTTTAGAAGTTCAAATAATGTACAGGATGGCACAAGAAGTGCAGAATCTGAAGGTCCTTGGAGTTCCTTGAATCTTGGAGGGGCAGCTTTGTTTCATGTGCTGAAATACAGATGGTGCTTTCAGATCTGGGAACTTCGAAAAATATGCTGGAACAGCATGGACCTTAGTCTGGAGCTAACCTATGCTTAAGTCTGTTACTGCAGGTGAAATTACCCTAGAGACTCATCTGATCTGCCATGGCCCTCATCTAGCCAATCATATGCCTAACTTCAGGCCAATTAATAATCAATCAGGTTGCTTCTTTGCAGCTAATAGAGCTATTCCTAGCTCCAGGTTAGGCACACACATTCAAATATCTTGCTTAATTACAGTGTGTGATTCCTTATGTTGGCCATGATCTAGTGAAATGTTTTTATTAACAATGAAGTCAAAGTTGTATATTTCCAATTCCTTTTATTATCTCACCAGGGAGCATTTGTATCATTAATTAATGAAATTATTATCTCAAATCAGTGCTTGAGAATTTTACAAGTATCACAGTGTAAGTATAACAAAAGGAAGAGACCAACTCTGTTAGTATCGTTAAACCTTCAGAATTTATAGATTAGATCATAGCGAATTTAATTTAACGTTCTCTAAAGAGTTTCACAGGTCTTTTCCTGCAAGATATTTTCTCCCTTATCCATCTATTTTAGAGCTTGAGTTTTTCACTTCTTTTCTAGCAAGTTCATTTTTATCCTTAAGGGCACAGTGTATTTTTAAATTTCTGAATCTTCCTTACACTTTCAGTTCCAAAAATAGCAAAAATCTCCTTTGGAGAAATATTTTCTTTATTTTGAATTGTCAGAATGAGTAAATAATACATCCTGGTGTTATAAGTTATGTCTGCAGGTGTATAAACCCCCAAACTGGGGAAATTGACACTTCTTTAACATAGTGAAAGAGGGAAGAGACTGTTTAAAGTCCTCTTTTTCCTTCCCAGGCCTTGAAGACTTATGTGCCTCTGCATATTCAGGGACAGATATTGTGATATGCAGCCAGTCCTGTGCAAAGCTGAAAATGTTACCTAACATTTGGTCTCAACAAGCTGGTATGCAGCATTCTGGTAATCATTGCTTGTATCTGGAAATCTGTGGGTTTCTGATCAAGTCCCTTTCTCTGCCTGTGAAATTACAGATGGGTGAAACAAACCCTGCTCCCAGCATTGCTTCCCTTAAAAAAGTCTATTGTCATTTAAAGCACTTGACTTATAAATTTTGCAATTCTGAAATGCTTTTTTAGCATAGATGTACCTCACAAAAATCACAGAGCAAGAAGAAATCCCTACCTTCAACTTACAGGGAGTGAAACAAGAGTAGCACGTCACATGTCAGATTCTTGATTATCTGTAAGGGAAATAAATCCCAGACAGTACTGGCTGTCTGAGTCTTCCCAGAGCAGGATTAATCTTTGCTATACAGATGAATTGACTGATGATTGAACGGCCGATATTTGATGTGGTGTTGCCGTCAGCAGCACTGTAATAAAACAAAACAATAAGGAACAGGGCCAGCACTCAGACAGCTGAACAACACTTGTAAAGGTAATTCTACAGCTTTACAGTTGCTGAGAAAACATGTGCTTTGATGTGCTAAATTAGCATGTAGCTCAAAGCCAAAGGTTTGAAACACTCAGCATTGCAAAATAGCGTTATGGTATTTAGCACATGGAAATGACCTTCAGAGGAATAACAGGAGCATAATTGGAACAGAACAGACCTTTTTTTGAGCAGAAAATGTAGCTAATGATGGCATTTTCCCCTGCCTTGTGTCACACAGGCAAATCCAATGATGGCAGACGCCCTCTGTTATCCCAGGATAAGATGGAAGATCCTGGACACTGGCAGGCAGAGCACTGTAGCTGGGGAAGGCTGCCACATCTGCCCGTGTCCCTGGGCAAGAGCTCAGCAGTTTGTGCGTGCTGGGCAGGCAGCTCTGCCAGGACATTGCCTGTGGAACTAACTGGCTACTTAGGTCTAGCCTGGAAGTGGTTTTTGTGAGCTGCAGGCTTCCCCTGAAGGAGTCCTGGGGCTCTGGACATGCCTGGGGGAGTGGGAAGAAGTGTGTGCATGGACACCAAAGTGAATCGTTAGATTATTGCTGCATTCTTGACTTGCCTAAAGGGTTTTTAATGGCTGGTTCTTGTTGAAGCTGTTCAGCAAACTTAGTGTTGATACTTTCTGATAAAATGGTTCTCATGAGCCTCAGTCCAGCCAGGCATTTCAAGATATGTTGAAGTCTTAATCCTTTAGGAAGGCACTAGTATGTTGATGAAGTCAGCATCTGTAAACACGTACTTAATGCTTTAATAATCAAATCCTGTGACATGGCATGCTGTAAAATATCTACTTGTGAGGCAAGTGCACAGACATGGGTATGCAATGCTTCCTTAGATGCCCTTGAGCACCCAAGAGACATGGCAATAACACCTACAGAAGGCTGGCATCCAACACCAGCAGCCAGAGGCCTGGGGTGTATGCTTGAAATGCATGTGCGATTTCTCACCTCCCTGCACAATCACAGGGGTGTAAACCTAAATGAATTGTAAAGTGGGTTGAAAGTGGATTGTAAAGTGAGAAGGGAGGACTTAGTACTTAGGAGGGCATGTTTTTGTTGCCAATTCTTAAGATACTTTTTAGATATATTTGTCAGTGTAGATCTCAACATGTTTTGAAGCAGCCATCTTATAACCCCCTAAAACCTTCCCCACCTTCCTTTGTGATGCTGCAGTGCCATCCCATAAGCTACTAGGGGACTCTGTTATCATTTTCTGGCGATGTTACTCCATTTTATAATTAAGGAAAATGTCTGCACCTGCCTATTCTGCCAAGAAGCCTGTAAATGGTTCAGGAAACTCAAGAGAGGAACAGCGTTATTAACTGATTTGATAAAGACAGCTCTTACCGAGGGAAGAAAGGCTTCTGTATTTCTGAAGTATCTTACAAGGACTTTTAATTCTGCTTTATTTCAGGAAAGAAGTGGTGGAGGGAGATTGTCATGTTACTGGTGAATAGAGACATTCACACAAGCAAATAAACACTGAAGGTCTTCAGTGACTAATTTTAATCAGTAGTGATTAAAGTCAAGAGAGAGACAGTGTGACAACATGAATGGCTGTTCATGCTTTCCTGAAGTTCAAGGTTTCTAGAATTTACAGTGTTTCAAGCACTCCAGGTCAATCACATAAAAACGGACAATGCTTGCACGATTTTGTCAGATGCTCATTATCAGAACAAGGGAAGAGCACGAACACTCATCACTCAATTACAGCAAAAGTCAGCTTTGAAAGGCTTTGCCCTTGTGCTGAAAATCCTGTGTGCTGGCTGCTTACTTCAAGAATTGTAGAATGGTTTGTATTGGAAAGGGAAAAGATGATTTAAAGATAATCTAGTCCAGAAAAACCAAGATCATCTGGTCTAGAGAAGTGATGGTTCCACCTTGTTCTTTGTTTGGTAGAGCCCATGCTGTTGACAGCAGATGTGGTGTGAACAGCTTGGACAAGCCACTTGACTGGGGAAGTCTGAACTTCTGAACCCAGTGTTGATGATTCACCATCATTTGGCGTCCAGAACCGTAACTGGAGTAGAAATCAAAACCCCCAGTGCTCAGCAAAAGTTGTTTAAACAGTCATTGCAAATATCAAATAAATACAGTGAAATATTTACTTGCTAAAATGTTATTTGCAGTAATTGCATATTTTATCTTTAACAGCTGGTTGTGTTTGTTACCTGTCTGATTTTTTATTCAGACTTAAAATGTAGCAACTTATTTAAAACTGCATTTATTATTTTTCCTATGCAGGTTGCATAAATGAGTGTCAATAGGAGCACTATGGAAATGAATCAATTTGTAATTACAATAGCATTAAATATATTTTTCTAGTGTCTGAATGGAAAACATTTCACATGAAAAATTAATTCCACCCACTTGAAAGAGGAAATCAAAGTTGTGCTTTAGTCTCTGCTCTTTAAAAATAGCTGATAGTCAGCTTTTTATTTTCTTTTTCTTTTTTATATTTTAGCTTTTTTGTGGAAATAAGAGTCAGTGCTCTTTCTTTAAAATAGAATTATTTAAAGGAACAAGAATAAAGTCTGTCTTGGAAAAATTTAATAGCAGACTTTTGGAAAATTTAGGTTGAACTGCAAAGCACTGGTGAATAAGTTTAGTTGGTGAATGAACCTGAAAAGAATTTCTGAAACAAACAAAGGGGAAATGAAGTACCCATAGGTATTTTGTGCAGCTGTCCAAGCCTTGTCTACAAGTCTGGACTTCATGTCTTGCAAACCTAAGATATTCTACTCCTATGTGTGTTACAAACCCACCCCTGTGTAATTTTTTCAGTGTTCTTCTCTTCATTCTCTTCATTGGCTGGGAACCCTGTCCTCTTCAGAGGAATCAAAAGGTGTTCAAAGACCAAATCTAGTTAAAAGAACAAAAGATATTAATTATAGCATAAAATCAAATTAAATAACTTTAAGAATGAAAATATCTTTAGAAATTTGGAAGTCCTAGGTGTGTGAAGATGGAGTCTGACTCAGCACAAATAAAGTAAAACTGATTTTTTTTCCCTGAGATTCCCAACTGAAATCACGGATCTTTTGAGGGCCAACTCTCAAAGTCAGTTTTTGTTGTCTCTGACAAAACTGCAGGTAAAGAGTGACACAATAGACACATCAGAAATGAGAAGCTACCATTCAGCTGAGGACATTGAAACTTTAGAGTTCATGAATGTCCTTTTAATGTATTTTCACTGAAATGCTATTTGAAGCATTCCCACTGAAGAGTAGATGAGAAGCAGATTGTCCTTTTTGCAGGAGTTTGCAAAATGCTAAAAATTTATTTTTAAATAAAACTGTTAGTTTCCCACAAAAATAGCTGAGAAATATTTGAAAATTTTCTAGTGTGTTTCAGTTTAGTGGTAACACTAAAATGTTTTGAGTAACTTCTGCTTTTTAATACCATGACTTGCAAAACCAGACATCATTTCATGCTAAAAATTCAAACCTGGTGATTTGAAAAGTATTGAGGGAACTTGATTGGCAGAATGTCCTGAGAGGACTGGCTTGCTTTCTTTTTCTCTTTTCTGCCAGAAAGCATTGCACTACAAGTGATATGTGCCTACATAAAGGTTCTGGTTTGTCAAAACATTTTTTTTTCCCATGTAAAACCTTTGTAGAAAAATGTTTGACTGGTACTAGTCCTCAAGACTTGTTGATCAGCAAAACTTTAGGTGCTTACATCTCATATAACCACTGCATAATGCATGATTTAAAGAAGATCAGATTTTACATTTTTTTAAGACTGACAGAATGAACTGCAGAGATAATAAGCTTGGCCTGAAAATTCTAGTTCTATTAACATACCCTGTGCCAGTAATCAGCAATGTCCTTCCTTTGCTGTTTCAGATGCATTCTGGCCAGACAGTAGGCATGACTCTATTGCTAAAATTTCTCATCTTACAGTACAGGCTAATACTTCAAATTCTAGCCCATGGAACTTCATTTGTGCCCACATGAATTTACATGGAAAGCTACATTTGGGGATTTTTTTTCTGCCTTAGCTGTGTTTTGGCAGCCATGTACCACAGATTCATCTGCAGCAGACTGTGTCCAGATGACTGCTGAAAGCAGCAGCCCTTTGTATGTGTATGGAACCCAGGAAAAGCTACCAGGAAACAATAGGAATGGAAGAAAAGAAGGTAATGCCCATTTGAGGTGAAGTTCTCTAATCAGTTCTTGTCCTTGCCCAAATATTGATCCTTATTCCCCGGTTAGTTGTTGGCCTTGGGTAAAGCACACCGAGGGAGGACCAGAAAGGCTGTGGCACAAACTGTGTTCCAGGTGGTGAGGTTTGGGAAGGGCATCAAGAAAAGGCTGCATGACTCCATGGAAAGAGACAAGCAGAGCAGTTTCTGTGGAGCAAGCTGATGCTCTCAATTCCTCAGCAGGGTCCAGAGAGCAGGTGAAGAGACATAGCACAGGTCACTAGGAAGGTGAAAAAGGAGGATCTAGTGAACCACAGAATCACTTAAATTGGAAAAGACCTCTAAGATCTGAGAGGTCCATTAAGCTGGCACTGCCAAGTCCACCACTAAACCATGTCCCTAAGCACCATACCTAAATAAAGCAGTTTGAAGCCCATACAGACACTAATTTGGTGATACGTCACAGCTAATATGAATTAATCCAGAGCAAGTCATGCTAAAACATTTATATTTCTGATTAAGGGGAATTAAAAATTGTGATATATCTTGACCTGAGCATAACTTTTGACACTGTCTTGCAGAAGCAAGTTAGGGAACGATCTAGATGAAATAACGATGAGTGGGGTGAATAATTGCATTAAATTTGCTTAAAAAACTGTTAAGAATAATTCTATCTTAAGTTAGCAGTGAATTTTAAATGGAGTCTTGAGGAGGTCTGTCTGTTTTAGTCAGTATAGACATTAATATCTCAGAAGATGGAATCTGACAAACGCTTATCTTCTTAAAATAAACGAATTTGATAAGAATTGGAAGTACTTTGATGGGCCATATTTTAATTTAGAATAATCTAGATGTTTTGGAGAAGTTATCCAAAATCAACAGGAAGGAGTTCAACCAAGGCAAGAGCAAAGAATTGTGGTTAAGAATGAGAAAAGTAAAAGACAGCTATCAAATGAAACATATCTGCCAGTGCAGCTGTACTGTGAAAAAGCATTCGAGAGTTGGAGTGGAGTACAAGCTGGATCCTTTCTGGGAATATATTAGAAAAAGTGTAATGTGCAAAGCACATGGAAATAAATGTATGTCTCTTCACTGTGCTGGTGAGACCTCAATTGGAGTACTGGTGCCAATCTGTAAAGTAGAATGAAAAAGCGTAGGAAACATACAGAAAATCTTAGCAAGAATGCTAAAAACTTGGGGTTGTATAAGAAAACCCTGGAAAAATTATCCTTTTTCTAGAAAAGAAGGTCAGTGAGCAGAAATTACAACCTTTTCCAGCATTTAAACTGGTTGATACAACACAGATAATGGCAATCATTATTCTCTGCAACTGGGTTGTAGGGTGGGAACTAACCCACTTAACCAGCTGAAATGACATTGAGATGTGAACTGGAAAAGGTCACTTTGGGAATTTGTTGGATTACTGTTTTAGGACAGTATTACGGATGGTTCAGGCCAGTGCCTATTAGAGAGGTTTTCCTGGTGGTTACTTATAGCTATGAGGGAGCAGAGGAAGGTGTTGAGTAAATCGACTTGCAAAGCATCACACATCACACACCACACAGCCCTGAATTTGTTGATTAACATCACCTCTTGGGGATTCTTTCTTCAGAAGCAGATTTGCAAGGATATGTTAACTGCCTTCTTATCACGGACAGACTGATGGACTGAGCAGGAGAAAGTGCCTGCAGGTGAAGACCTTGGTACACAAAGTGTCAATACACCTTCTGCTTGGGTGCACAAAGACATCAGTGTGCACTGTTCTTGTCTGCCTCTCTAAATGGGCACAGTCTCTATGAGAACAACTGCTTTGACTATGCAAATTGTACATTTTAACTCTGACAGAAAGTAATCTTTGCAAAATATCCACAGCTAAAGATAACCAGGAATGGAATAAAAATCTCCATCAGCAAGCTGGCATTGTCGGCTGCTAGCTGGAGAAATACATTCTTTGTCTGGTATATTCTTACATCCTGTGCTGAACTGTTTCATCTTATCCCTTTTGAAAATGTAGAATTATTTGAATTTCCTTTGGCAATACATGGGGATGCCCCAGATACCTAATAATCAGGTTTAAAAAGTAATAATTCAGAGGTAATAGTGGCAGAGAGTTGGTTTCCAAGCAGTCAAGGCCTGAGGCTACTATTTGATGACAAAAACTTACCTGAAGCTGAAGTCCTTCCTTGCATGAAGCCTGATGCAATGGTCTCCTCTGCTCCCTGGGAATAGGACAAACTCTTGCCCAAAATAATGCCAGAAATTGGGCTCATTTACCTTGGCATCAAGCCAAAGTTCAGTATTCTGGGGTATAACTGTCTTACACATTGGTGCAGTGATGCCTTGTGAATGTTGTTGTCAGGCAGCAGAGGAAATCAATTTTGAGGCAGAAGAATTGCAAGCTCATAAATCTGAGATGTCCTAATAACACAGTCTACAAGGAAAAATGAATAGAAGTGAGCTTCTTTTCTTTGAGGTTGACTGTGAATAGCCATAAAATCTCTTAGCATGTGTTCAGGATTTATGAACAGAGAATATGAACTTGTCCTGCTCCAACTTATACCATATTTCATTTGAGAGCAGGAGGAGATTTAGCCAGATAAATTAATGGGTAGCTCCTCTGATCCTTGTCATCGTACAGGCCTTTCCGAACTATAGTCGCAGTCCTATGATATGTTGCCGAAAACTTTTGTGTCCTTTACTGCTATACAGGACCAGGACTGAGCAGCTGAATGTTGGCTTTATGCATTTTACAGGACATTCCTGAAGGAAAAGATTGTGCAAATTTTATGTGTGAAGGTCTCTTAAAATAAAGTAACTTTCAGGACTAGATCTGCACTTTTTCACATTGACTGTAGATCTCTCTCCAGACCAAAAACACTAAGATCAGTTTAATGTTCAGTGGCTAAAGTAGAAATTCCCCCTTTGTCATCAGGGAGACTTTGAATTGGGTCCCTGACAGGGTATTTTTTTAAATACAGAAAATTTTCACTTAGTTATTTACACTCTACTGTATCATAAATCAATTTGATGGACATGTTGCTGTGTGAATATGTATTACAGAAATATTGAATATAAGTGAAGTCAGAGGCTACTGCAAAACAAAGTAAGACCTGAAGGCACACTGGGAAAAGAAGATTGCTTGTCGCTTTAATGGGAAATTTTATGGGTCTCTGTTGAACAGTGACAGTTATGTGCTATTTCCAACATTAAGAACATATAAAAAATACATTTGGTAAATTGAACTTTGAAATTTGGTAAATTCTTTCTAAATTCAACTGTCAAAATTGCCCTCAGATAAAAATATTTTTCCAAGGAGTAACTTAAAAATCATCTATACTGTCTGTACTCCTTGATGCTTAAACCTTTTCAGTGCGGAATTGCGTCTAGATTGTAAAGACACACAAGTTTACTATATCACAGATTCTGCTGAATGGAAAATCCAGTGATCTCATAGGAAGCCATGTAATCTTTGCAGCAGGCTCTGTGGGACAGTCTTACAGTTCCTGCTTGGACTTCCACTAAGGGCAAAAACATTTTTTTAAATTAGAAGACCCCACCTAAGAAAACTCTTCTGGATGTGCAGAAACCCATCTGTACTCAGGAGAGTACTGATGTGTACTTTGAGTTAAGTAGATGTTGTGGCAATGTCTGCTTCAGTGGGACATGAGGTTAAGCTTGATAAGAATATTGACATAAGAATATTTTCAATATATA
The DNA here is from genome assembly GCF_001522545.3 of Parus major. Taxonomy (NCBI): domain Eukaryota; kingdom Metazoa; phylum Chordata; class Aves; order Passeriformes; family Paridae; genus Parus; species Parus major. The sequence continues at coordinate 61,122,937 of NC_031768.1, read as the reverse complement.
TGTTTTGATGCGGGACTTAAGGAATTACTTCAGGATTTGATTTCATGTGAAGCCCATCATTTTGGGAGACCTGAGAAGAGCCTCTCTTCTTAAACACATTTGCAAACACAGAAGGCCAGGCCCATCTCACTGAGCTTAATATGCCTTGCAGAGGAAGAATGCAGGAGGCTGGTCTCTGTGCTGGCATTCATTCAAAGCTGACTCTCCCTTCAGAGGGTCTAATTTTCACAAATCTGGGTGGTGGAATCTCACACTTTGTAGCTAATGTCAAATAAACTCTTGTGAACTGATCAACCCCAGTGCTGGTGTAAAGGATAGAACAATATGGCACATCCTCACAAATCTCAGTTTTAAATCAAGAAAATAAACTGCAGCCTTAAGCCCAACTATGTTCTCTTGGGTCTGAGACTTGAAGAAGAAATAGCAAAAATGTCCTGGGAGGAGGCTAACAACCACATAATTTGCTCAATAACAAAGTCTGGCAGTTAAAACCAGAGGTTCATTATAGCTTTTGAAAATCTCATGCTTCTCAAACCAAGCTCACACTTCATAGGAAATAGCTCATCAATCTGACTTTCTCAAGGCTGGTAATTACTGGCTGATTGTTTTTCAGTGCCAGTGACCTAATTAGAAGCTTTTAGCAACAGGACAGAAGATGGCCCTGAACATGATGAACCCCCAGTGCTTCTAGGCTACGTAATGTTTGCATGGTCCCTTGCTTGCATGTGTTGGTCAGCCAGCATGCCCATAAGCCATGTTGCTGTATTTGTATGGTGCTAAGGCCAGTTTGAAAGGCACAGCCTCTCAGTAGGTCCCTCTGGTCTCTTTGTGCCTGCTAAAAGTAGGTGTGTGGCTTCTAGACAGCCTGGATCGTAAGCAGCTGTGCTGTTTTTGGCTGGGGTAGAGTTAATTTTCTTCATAGCGGCTGGTATGAGGCTGTGTTTTGGATTTGTGCTGAACACAGGGTTGAAAATACAGAGATGTTTTTGTTATTGCTGAGCAGGGATTACACAGAGCCAAGGCCTTTTCTGTTTTTTGTACTGACACACCAGTGAGGAAGTTAGGGGTGCACGGGAGGTTGGGAGGAGACACAGCCAGGAGAGGTGACCCAAACTGACCAAATGTTCCAGACCATGTGACATCATGCACAGTATATTAAGAGAGGGAAGAAGGAGGAAGGGGGGGGGACATCTGGAGTGATGGCTTTTGTCTTACCAAGTCACCATTATATGTAATGTGGCCCTGCTCTCTTGGAGATGGCTGAGCACCTGCCTCCCCATTGGATATAGTGACTTAATTCCTTGTTTTGCTTTGCTTGTGCATGTGGCTTTTGCTTTCCCTATTGAACTATCTTTCTCCCAGCCCATCACTTTTCCAGCTTTTCCCCTTCTGATTCTCTCCCTGGTCCAGCTGGTGAGGGAGTGAGTGGGTGGCTGTGTGGGGCTTGGCTGCTGGCTGGGGTTAAACCAAGACCACGGCATTCATCTGATTATGGGCATACCCTACAAGACTGTAACCACTGAAAGGTGTATTGTGTTGTATCCTGATGTTCTGTGCTAGGGCTGGACAAGTCAACAGCTGTAGTTTTACACTGTGATGTGGAGTATGAAAGCATGAAAGCTCCTTTTAACCCTCTTCCCACTGAAAATCCACGTGTGGACCTCTGCAGAATAGTAGCTGGACAGTCATGAAGTCCTAAAGAGACTAAATGAGAATCTCTCTGCATCGGGGTTTTTTAGGATAAAGCATCCTGAACTTCTGAAATATTTTGCATCCTGCTAGAAACAGAAATCTGACATTTCTCACAGTATGAGAGCATTGACAACAAAGCATCTACAAGATGGTTAAGGAAATAAGGAAGATATCAACAGTAGAGGAAAGAAGAAACAACTCCATGGAACTGACAGGAGTTTCTCACTCTTTATAACTGTATAAACCCCCAGTCACACGAAAATTACTGGGCAGGTGACAAACAGGTTTGTCCTGACAAGCTGCAAAGTTGATGGCTGGTGTTTGAGCCCTGCTGGAGCGAGTTGCTGAGTGGAAAGATTGAAGCTGCAGTCATTAGAAGGAATTTAACAGATTTAGATGAAACAAACAGGAGCTAGCAAACACTGTAACATTTTATTTTGGTTTGCATACTGATGCTTTGAAACGTCTACTACTGAGTCACAGATTAGAATCATTTTCCAAGCTAAACTTTCTCAGTTTTGTTGTTTAGGCTGTTTTATTTATAGCGCAACAGATTCCGATACTCTTATCTGAACTGTGATGATTTGGGCTCTAGGAAAAACATTCTGTAAATTAGTTTTTCTATTTCCCCCCATCTCAGTTGAAATACTAGTAATTTCCAATAACCTTTAGCAAATTCTTACTCAGCATGTATTTCTTTGTATGGTTGTAAATGCATACATTTCCATTTGCAGTGTTTCAGTTTTCCCTACTTTCATCTTTGAAAATTCTGTTAAGGCAGCATTGAAAAATATATCCTTCAAAATATATTTGGAATATCTTTAACTTCCAATTTTGCCTCCATTCTCTTTTCTATATGTTTTAAAAAACAATAATTCCCCTACTCTTCCAGCTTGCTGATTGATTTGTTTTTCCTCAGAAACTGTCTGAAGGTTGTTTATTGAAGCTAAAAGGAATTCAGCTTCCATCAGTCTCCCTTCCCTTTGGAATCCTGCAGCTATTATATTCACTTCTAAAGCATCTGAATCTAAGATGGAAGGAGGTGTCCAAACAGCTATTCATCCAAATATGTCCTAGTCCATAATTTCTGTGTTTGTGCCTCTCTCTGGCACATACAGTTTACACAAGGGTGAACTGGGTAATGTGTGTGGAAGTAGAAGACAGGTATTTTCCTCACAAATATATACATTGTACTCAGTACCTTTTGTAATTTCTGTAACAGCTTAAAAGGTAAAATAATGACAATACAAGTTATTTCTTCTTATTATTGAGGCAATAGATGTAATAATTATGGAATATTTTGCAGAGCTTTGTGGATATACAGCATGTATAATGTAGAGTATAATAAATATAAAAAATATATAACACACAGTATTATAAATACCACTTTTGCTGTCGTTTTGCATGCAGATAACAAAAGATCAGTTTTGGTAGCATCCTTTTTATGTTATAAAATACTTGTAGAATACTAGAAACATTCTGAAATGTATATGGGAAAAGTTCACTTCCCCCCAGTTTTTGACTATGAACCTATAGATTGAGGCAGAAAGATGAGTTTTGAAATGTAATTGAAAAGGTATGATGGTGAAAAAGTCACCTTTTAGTGATGCGTTCTTACTGTGGAAAAAAAGGAAATCTACCCCAGCCAAAACCAGAGCAACTCATTCCTTTATCTTCTAATTTCAGAAATAAATCTGAAAGTTTTCTTGCTATTTGGTGAGCAGTTCATCTACCTAGTAAGTGATACAGTTTCCTAGCAGAGATTTTTATTGTTCAGAAGTGGATCTTCAGCAGCCACCAAACCTAGGCTGGCCTCTCTCTGCCAAGACTGAACTTTCAAGCCTGGTATAGCTTCCTGTGGAAGGGAAAAGGATAAAGCTGTCAGTCCAGTCATGGGCCTTGTAAATAAAGACCTTTAAAGTGATTAACTTATTAGGCAGACAGTGGAGAATATGAAGTGCATCTTTAATTTATTACTTTGATATCATTTGCTGAGCAGGAATGTATGTCTATGTCATACGTATTTCAGCAAGATCCATATCAAGCATCTGCTGGAAGTCTTCCAGTGTTTTAATCCGATGACAGTTTGCTTAGTCTCTGCTTGTTATTAATGCTCTGGTCTATCTGAAGTGTCAGAGCATATCCTGTGTTGTTCTGGGCAGTTTGGGAGCTTTTAAGAGAGCAGAATGATTATTCCATATCCAATAATATTTCCTCTCTTTAGGAAAGCATCTTTGATGCTTTTTTATCTTTGATGTCTGTGATTTGGATTTGATCTCTTCATGAGCTGGGGTGGATCTGGGTGTCTGTGGTTTTTTTATATGCTCTTCCTTTGCCCAGCCAATGAGCCATATGTGGTAAGACACGAGCAAGAGATGGAGTTTGGGGTATTCACCTTTGTCAGGCTTCATCATCAGTCCCTTGCCCAGTAGCTGCCCACCTATATTGGGTATGAACAACGACAGCCTTTATCTCCATGGTGTGTCCCCAGATCCCTCCCTTCTTAGGGGATCTGAGTCATTATCTGCTTGCTTTCCTTTGAGAGTGTTTGGGAAGGGAAGAGCAGGATCAGCTAAATGAAATCTGGCCTTTTCCTTCCAGACAGTTCAGTCACCTTATCAGACTGAGCTGCAGGCTGCTGCAAGCTCTGGTGGCGTTCACCAGGGCAATTCAAGTTTAACTAAAACCTGGAAAGGAACTTCTTCAAAGCAGTTTCATCTTACTGAAAAGAACTCTCTGCCAGAATGTACACCTAATGTTCATCACAACCTCTGTTTTTTTCCAAAATATACTGTTTGGCTTCTACCTTCCACTCTTTCCACAGGAAGAAGTTGCAGGAGAATCTCCCTGATAATTTGTGACCAAACACACCAATCCACTGGTCAGAAACTCTGACCAACATGACAGAATGGAAAGAAGAGCATGAAGTCAAAGAAGCATAGCCGAAATAGGTGTTTATCTACAGGGTGTGAGTGGTATACCACCACATTATAAAAACATTTTTACATCACTTGCCATCTGAAGCAAAGAAGGTTGTTTTTTGTTTTGTTTTTTTTCTAAAAGCCATCAGGTATTTTGCAAAAAAGCATGGTCATGGTGTTAATTCTTGTATCCATATTAGGTCTATGCAGTGGCCAAAAGGCTTTCTGCACTGAACCCTTTTTAATGTATTTTACAGTAAATAGGATGAAGAGGTTCCAAATTTGGATACCTGGCTCAGTCATATTTGAAGACTATTCAGCAGAACATCAGTAGCCATGGAAATAGACTAAAGGGAAGCTTGCAAGTCTTCTGAAAAAGCTTTCAGAGGCCAGACTGGATGACAGGAGGTTTGCAGTCTTTCAAAGGACTAACAAAAACCTATTCAAGCTTTTCTGCTTAGCATTAGAGCATTGGGAACCGTTGGAATATGACATTCACAGATGTTTTGTGTGAATGTGTGTAGTGTGATTGCTAATGCCTAGAGACCTAGAAGTAATAACCCACAGGAAAACGTGTGATAGTTGTACCCAAAGGCTTCTGTCCAAGCAGTTTATTGGAGAACAAAATGGGAAATTGTCTTTGGGCCTTTTGGATTTCAGCAGCTGGATGTTGATGCAGCTTTGTTGTCATCAGTTTGTGGTGACTCACTGTGACATGCTCCTTTTGTTCTTGACAGCCTGCTGGAACAGAAGACCATACATGACAGATCCTATTTTGAAGGGGCACTTTGACTGAAAACTTTGGAGTGATCTGTGGTGGTGGGAGAGGCTGTCTGGAAGAGCCAATATGAACATCCATCCTTGGATGGAGGAGGCGCTGGTGGTGATCCCAGTAGAGCAAGTGGTGGCCTCTGAAAGATGTAGGCATGGAAGGAGTAAGCAGGTGGTGGAAAGATGCTCAACAGCAGGGTATCTTTCTTTAGTTTCATAATATTGATAAACTCCTGAAGTTGGTTCCCAGGGGAATCCACAGCAGGGTGCTGATAAAGATTTATCAGCATCTGATACAGCAGATGAACAGATCTGCTACATACTGGGAATCTCAGGACCTCTAGGAACTCCAATATTAGGATTCCATCTGGGAATTTCAAAACAGACATACAGAAAATAAATGGTAACAGCTTTACAACTGTAAAGAAACCGCATCTCTGATTTGTCTGATCAGGTCGTGATGTCTGTGTTTCAAAGACACCAGTAAGTCAACACTAAGGCAAGTCTGTAAATTCCAAGGCTTCTGCCATTCTCTTTAAACTTTTGCTCCTAACCTATGTTAGACTTTGCCAAGCACAGTCCTGAGAGAAGAGTTCTGCTGGAGCACTGCTATGCAGAAAATAAGGGAGGAAGTTGCAGTAGCTGCAAATATCATAGAATATTTTGGCTTGGAAGGGACCTTAAAGATCATCAAGTTCTAAACCCCTGCCATGAGTAGGAACATCTTCCACTAGACCAGGTTGCTCAAAGCCCCATCAAGGTGATCACCCTGGCCCTTGCCAGGGATATGTTATCCACAATTTCTCTAGCAACCTATGCCAGGGTCTCACCATCCTCGGAGGGAAGAACTTCTTCCTAACACCCAATGTAAATGTCTCTTCTTTTAGTTTAAAACTGTTCTCCCTTGCTCTTTGTAGCCCCCTTTAGGTACTGGAAAGCTGTTACAAGACATCCCCAGCACCTTCTCTTCTCCAGGCTGAACAACCCAAACTCTCCCAGCCTGTCCTCATAGGAGAGGTGCTCCAGCACTCTGGCTGGCTTTGTGGCCCTGTGGTGGCTTGGCCCTGGTTGGGCACTGGGTACCCACCAAAACCACTCTATCAATTTCCTCCTCAGCTGGGCAGAGGACAGAAAACAGAAGGCTCGTGAGCTGAGGTAAGGACTGGGAGACATCAATCGCCAATTACTGCCACAGACAAAACTCAGGGAAATGCCCCCAGTGTTCAGCAATGTGTGCTTTTGTTCAAATTCAGTCTATTTTCTCACACTATAATTACCAGAAGAAGAAATAATTGGCAGAGAACAATTCTTTTGTTATATTTTTGTCTTTTCTCTGCTTGAGAGTTGTCTTTGTACAAATTATAATATTAATAGGTCTGTTCCTTGTAAATCTAGATAATTATGTGTGAGAATACATTTTAACCTTCAGCTTCTTCTGGATTAACTATCACTACTAAACCAAAACTTTTCCACTAGGTTTGGGGGAAACTTGTCTAATATGAAGTGAATATTGCCAAATGCTTATAATATATTCAAAGTATTTTTATGTTTGAGTTTAGAAATATCTCATATATTTGAAAAAGAGAATTTCTGAAAGAGTGTGGCAATCAATAAAAATTGTTTTGAAGATCACTCACATACCCATGTGAGTATGGTATTAACAAACACTCTTTGCTTTGAGGCGACTCCTTATCTCTCCTTCCTGCAAGAAATACAGTGCCCTACATTGGCAACCTGATATTGGCAGGATTTTTTGCCAGAAATCAAACATTAACCTTACAGTCATAGGAATGGCAAAATAATAAAATATATATTTAAGAAATATGTTTACAGTAAAATAGATTTAGCAAAGCTGCCTCACCCATCTTCTCAAAAAGACACATCTTCTCATTTTCACCCATTAAAATAAATTAATTGAGCAAATTGCTATATTCCCCTCTGAGAAGTGTCTTTTGATTCATCAAAGTACCTGGTATCAAGGGAAAATGTCTGTGGGCAAACACCTCTGACAAAATGCACATTAGCTGTGCCTCATTTTCATCCATTCGTTTTACAGAGTGAGCAGTCACTTCTGCAGGCTGAGACTGATCAGCTGAAATGGCAAATGTGGTTAAAGTGCTCAGAAACATGCCTGGGATGTAAAAAGAAATGTAGTGGATGACTTGGCTTTCTTGCTGTCTTTCTTCTAACATAAGGGGAAATATCAGGATCATGAATATTGAATATTTTAGGTCCTATAAAACCAAAATAAAATAGAGAAGATAGAGAATAATTAGAACCCTGAATTTCCAAAATAAAAAATGGAAAAATAACTTCAGATTTGAAGCTTTTTTTTTGTTTGTTTGGTTTTTTTGTTTGTTCTGTTGGATTTTTTTTGTGAGATATGGCAAAAATTGAGAGGTTTTAATACCACTGGCTTTATGATAGAGGCAGCGGCAATGGTACCAAGAGTGGAACTACCATCCCCAGAGTGAGGTGTTGTTCAGAGTTCACTGGGAACGCTTACAACACAAGTTGTCAAGCTGAGTCAGACCCTAGGCCCACCTAGCTCAGTATCACACCTCTTACAGCAGAAAAAAAGCAGATACCCAGAGGAGTTCATATGGACAGCACATACATGGCTTTCTCTGTGTGCCATCCCAACCTTCAATCACTTGTCACTCTAAGTATCATCCTAAATATGCTCTGCTCTTCGTGAAGCAGTCCCATGAGCAGCACAAATTCTCAGCTGGGTCATGTGGGTCTGAAGACTGCCAGCATAAATATTGAGAGATACCAGGGAAGAAGTTCTGCATTTCTTGTTCCTCATGGCAAGGTTTCCCATACCTCTGCTAGGCTCAAAATCTCTCAGTTGGCAGTCATTTACATGTGCCTATGAGAAAATAAGTGGGGATTTACAATAAATTATTGAAATCAATGAGACAGTGGTCTTGTTTGGGTTTTCCTTGTCTCATCCATGAGGGATCAAGTTCACACCCCCCAGGATTGCAGTGTGATAGATATCAGCATGAAATTTGCTTAAAAGTGTAGTCCTGTCCCCAAATGCTGGAGTAGATGCATACTGCATTTACTACATAAGCATGTTCCGCATGAGTTCTATCAACCACAGTATTAAAAAATTTTTCTGGCACCCAGTAAAATGTTTTGCATATTCAAACCATATTCAAAGAGTAAGTTATCATAAGTAATACTCTCTTGCCTTGATATTTTGAAGAGTTCCTAGAATAGAAAGCTGCAGTTTTGGCTCTTCCCTTCCACTCTTCTCTTTTTGAGTCATTATATTTCTTGAAATTTATAGATGCTAGATATTCTGAGGCAGAATATGCAAAATTCATTACAGACATATCCAAGCTGAAGCTGAAGAAATTACAGTTTTGGCACTGAGAGAGATGCACTGAGAAACATTGCCAAAATTCAGTGAAAATCTTTTACTCAAGGAAATATTAATTCCTTTGGCAAAAGAAGAGATCTGAGAAAATCTGCTGAGTTAATCTGAAACAAAAAGATAATCCATCTTTTTTCTCTTGTGAATCTTGAACACTTCCTGATAGAAACTCTTTAGCCTCAGTCTTTATTTGGCTTGTTATGTTGGCTTAAATTTCTTTGCTTTCACTGCCCTGGTTTTTAGCATAGTGATTAGTTACATATTATTCCATAGTTTCTTTCAGGATAGAAAGATAAAGTTTGGGAATAAAATCTAATTTAATGAGATACAAGACAGGACCAAAAGTGCCAACTCAGCATTTGGGCTTGGCTCCCAGCTATTGACCATGGCTCTGAGGCAGCATGGGAATTGTTGAGAAAGGTAATTTTGTAGACTGTTCCAAGCAACCAGGCTATCAGGAGAGAATTATGGCTGTGCTTTTGTGTACATCCATTCTCACTTGACTCAGTTGTAAGCATCTCCTTGCTATAAAGGAAATTCTAATTGCAAAAAAAGACAAGAACACAGCAAGAACATTTATCTACTGCTTCCAAGCTGCTGCTGTGTATCTGCCAGCATTAAATATTAACATTTATGGCATCTATTAATATTATAAAAGACTGTTCAAGAAAAATTCAGCTTTTCTGTGTGATATTGGATATGGTGGAAGGAGCGATGTTTGAGACGAGAGTGAACCGTGTTCTCCATCCTAATTCAGAACCTAATCCTCCCTGAGCAGTTTTAGGTCTTTGCTCTTGACTTCAGCGGAAAGAGGATCAGTCCTATTGGTTTTGTATGGGAAATGGCAATCAGATTAAACAAAGTCAGCATTACTAGTTTGAAGAATCTATGTCATTGCAACCATTTATTTATTCATTAAATGAATATCTCATCATAGGGCAATATTCAAAAGACAAATCAAGATAATAACACCCAAAATACTGCTGGATACTAAAAAGAATTGGAATTTATGCTGTATCATTGTTTTCCTTTTCCCTTGCCCTACAATACTTTAGTACATGGTGAGTTCCTGGAACAGGGGTGTTCCTGTGCAGTCCTCAATGCATGAGACCACCCTTCTTCCCTGCTGTGTTGAAGGCATCAGGCACTACCTGCAAAGGAAGTCTTGACATACCTTTCTTGTTAGGCAGTGTCTTACATGAGATCTAATATGAAGTATTTTCTATTAAGATTTTTATAGATATTATCACTCAGTATCTGAATGTCCTCCAACAGCACTTTACAGCATGAGAAACATCTGTCATATGTTGTTTGTTCTCTCTTCCTTTCCACACTTGGGGAATGGAAATGGGTGCAGTGACATTTCTTGTTCCAGAAGGGATTTTAAAGAAAAATAAACATATAATTCCATGTATTTATGTGTACAGAGATGACAGAGTCAAAGCAACCTGCTTTGTCTGGAAGAACCCTATGTCAAGGTTACAGTGTTCCCAACTATGGGGTACTTCATTACCTCAGCCCCCACAGACACTGTCTTTACTGCACAAACAAGCTGTACCCCTTTTCTAGATGTTTTCATCATCCTCTTTAATACAATTGCCAGCTACAGCCTTCATCCTGAGAATTTTTGAGCACATTTTTTTCAGACTATTGAAGCTTTTGCAAAGAGGCTGATCAAAAATCAAAAGCACTGCCCTGAGTGAATAGAAATTTATTTGCTCGTCAGTGTTGCAGAAGTGAAATGTGCAATTGGTCTTAATGTGACACTACCTCAATGAAGTCTCCATCTTTGGGAAAAAAAACAACAAACTTATTTTTACTTTAAGCAACAAGAAGGAGCCTCTTAGGATGGGGCGACATGGTCTGTCAGCTGACATAGCACCTCCTCTGTGCCTCAGCCAGTCAAAACAGGATCTAGGAATGCAGGCAATTTGTGATAATACTGGACTGAATCTGTCAGGAAAGAAGAATTTTCTTGCCTTTTTTTTCTTTCTTGTCACAACAGATAGGACTGAAAAGTTTGGCCCACTTTTGCCCAGACTTAATACAGCAAGATGATGTTTGGAAAGATGTGACCTCATATGGAAATTCGAGGTCTGTTTTCTTTGTTTATTTTAGTCCCATATTTTGATTTAACACACTTTTAAGCCAGTTTGAAGGAAGATGAATAAGGAAAATCTGGAGGGATCTGCTGGGACTCCTGTAGCTTTCCACACCAAGCTGGAAGGGCTTAGCATCAATGGGCTCCAGGGACTGGAGTTTTGGGAACTGGTCTAAGCTTGCAGAACAGCTTACAGGACACTTCAGATCAATCTGGAGTGATACATGTGTGGTCACTGGCTCACCAAACTCCACTGACTGAGTTTTACTTACATGACAAAATTAGTATAGATGTTAAACTCTACCCCATCCATGGCTTTTCCCACTTCTGTAGAAAATGCCTACGGGTATTGGCATTGGAAAGAATAAGGAGTTGCTGAAAAAGGGAACTCAGAAAAAAATGCTGCACTCCATGAACTGGAGGAAGTTTATTCCTCTTTCTCATCGAGAGCAGCAGGCAGTGGTCAGCTCCTACAGCTTGGAGACACATATGTAGAAGGAGTGCTGGGTCAGTTCTGTTTGTGTGGGAGGCTGGTGTGTAAGGGTTATGCTTCACAGGTGAGGAACTATGCTGAAGAAACCAAGACACCAAAAATATACAAAAGTTTTGACTTCTCTCCCACCTCAGTTTCCTACCACAGCTCTATGTGCCACACAGCAATGTGGTTGGAGCTGCTGATGGTGAGAGTGCAGAGCCCACTGATGACAGCAGGGAAGTTCACCATGTCAGTGGTTTGGGAGGAAGGTGAAACCTGTTTCAGGAATGTTTCAGAGGGCCAGAAGAGATTAATGGAAAATTAGTGGAGCTCAGGGAGGTGAGAAAGAAAAAATACAGAAGGTACTTTGGGCAGGGCAGCTGAATCCCTTGATATATTTCCTCCCTGACCTTCAAGTCATCTGCTTCTTACCTTGGCCCTCAGCCAGCTTGGTATTTCTGGAGGACTAGACCTGTTCCTGGGTAATTTCTCCCCAGAAAGGTTCATATTCTGGTGTACTTGCTCCTTCAGTTCCCATGTCCGTCTGAGACATTCGACTCAGCCAAGCTCCACCACTCTCTGCTCACCTCCCCTGCTCCCCCTGTGCTCATGCTGGAAACCAAAGCTGATGGGGAAAGACCTGCAATATCTCAGCACACCTCCAGGACAAAATCAGGGAGAATAGAGCCAGAATCTGGAACTGTTTACCACAGCACAAGGTAGCCGTGTCCCCTGACACAGCCCTGGGAGGAACCTCTGTGTGTTTTGCAACTGGATCAAGAGCGCCACACTTTCAGAAAATCACATTTTGTCTCACAGCTGATTGAATGAGATGGATACTTATCTTTTATACATATGTTATGATAGATCTCATGTCCAAAAATGCTGTTCCTAGGCTGTAACTATGAATGTTCATATGGTTTATTGCAAAGCATTAACTGGAGGGCCAGCTGTCAGTCCATTGTTATATTGCTGTAGCAGAAATTAAAATCTCTGAGAATTGTCAGCTGCCCTCAAAGCAGTGGAAAGAAATGACAAAGTTTTGCTGACTTTCCCCTGTCTAGTGCAAATGCTATAAATTAAGGAAAGACAAACCCTCAGGTCAAGTACATCTGGCTTCATGTCAAAAATATTATTCCAAGCAGAAAAACTGACTGTGTGAAATAAGATATGATCAAAACGTACTCTACAAGGTGGGAAGTTGTTGAGGCCTACTCCAGCAAATGTTTTTATTCTCTGAACTCCATATAATTGTAACATAGAAGTCAATAAAGTGCAAAGAATGACAAACACTTCTGATGAGCCCTCTCTCAACAAAACCATTGAAGTGTTCAACACATAAAATATTTCACTGAAAGGCAAATGGTTCTTGTCAGATTAGGCTAAGTCTCCAAGAGAAATAATATTGTTTTAGGAGCCAGAAGTGACAAGTTGGAGATCAAAGGAAATGCCTAATGAAGCAAAATGGCTGAAAAGTGACAAAAATCAATTAAACATCTGAATGTTTTCTTAACTCTGTGCTGTGGAAACTGCACACTGGAAGATATAATTTCTAGCTCTCAAAAGGTAGCAATCTGACACCAATCTACAAGTTAAGGTTGGCAAACAGTCTAGAGGGAAAAATGTGTGCCATTATTCTGGCTGTGGAAAATACATTTGGACCAACTTTTATTGCATGAAATCTTGAAAAAATGCATTTCCTTCCCTGCAAAATCAAAACTTAGTATAATTCCAGAGTCCAGAAAGATGAGCAAAAGTTTTGTGTCTGTTTATGACAATTGTGAAGATTTCAGGAGAAATCCAGGTAGGTTTAGCTTGGGGTTTTTTTGAGTAGGTACAAGGGAAAGTGTTCTAATAGCAGGGGCATGACTCCAGTTTCTCATCACACAGCATGGATGGCATATGCTGGGATAGTGCTGTGCAGCTTATTTGCAAACTTCTCTGAGTAACCTCACTAAAAACTGCCTGGTGATATCAGAAATTAGAGGGAGGTCATGGAAAAGCTCCTTTCCTGGGTTTTAACTTTTATCTTGCCTTCCAGTATTCCTTACCTCCTCATTGTCATGTTTGGCTCACTTCACTGCATATTACTACAAAGCTTCCAGAAAAGATGTCAAAATACCTGTAAAAAGATAAAAAACTAGAAATTTCAGGTTATAAGATATAAATGAGTTTGGCAGCCTGTGAGTTCATAGGAAGAGGATAAAGAAAAATTTTGAATTAAATGTTGCTTTCATATTCCCACCTTATTCTCAGTAATATTTTTCCTTTGCTATTTTAAGATAGTGGTATCATTTAGCTGGGACAACTGTGATATAAACATGAATTTAGGAGAATTTATCTGGAATGTTCTTTGTTACTCACAGAGATGAGGGGATTATATAGAGATTATTCGTGTCCAGACTGGTCAGGGATTAGTCCCAGTAATCCAGACCTGAGGATTTCTATCACCTCAGTGAATGCAGTTTGAATATGGATACAGCTCAGCAGCTGTGTAATCCTGGACAGCCTCCCTGACTGGAGTGGGGAGGTGCCTTGCCAGTGCCATAGTTTTTGCAATTGAGTGCAACCTGCTATGTCCTGAAAATTGTTTTTGCACCCCATCCTCATTTTGGGCACATCTCATGATATGTTGCTCAGCAATGAGGCCAGAGGAATAGTTTGGGATTGGTTATTGCTTTCATGAAAACAGAATGAGATGGGCAGTTTCTTCTAGTGCATTTCTAGCACCTCTCATCTGTGTTACTTGGCTCTTTGTTAAATCCTTTCATGTGTAGGGGATGAAGCATGTTGCATACACAGAGAACACTCTGTATTCTGCATCAATGGTGACATTTCTTTCTCAGTTGTACTTTTTCTCATAATTTATTTCCAAGATGCACACTCACTTCTTTGAGAGGTTCATAATGCAGAATTTATTATGGGGGAGCCCATCAGCTCTTTCCTCTCACATTTTAGTGGAAAAGCAATCCATTAGTCATAATTAGACACACTGAACCAGATTGTGTAGTGTGGCAGAGGAATGCTCAGTGTGAGGAAGGAGAAAGTTCATGACTTTTGACAGTTGTTGTTTGATTTCATTGGTATGGTTTAAAATATTTTAAGAAAGCACACATTAGCATCTTTCATTATATGTTCATGAATCGCAGAAGACCCCAGGTTGGAAGGGACCTGGAAAGATTATCTTGTCCAACTGTTCATTACATCTTGAAAACTTCCAGTGATGGGAACTCTACCACATCCCTGGGGAGGTTTTCCAGTGATTGGTTGTTATCACTGTAAAAAATATCTTTCTTACACCAAGATAAAACCTAGCCTTGTTGTCACTTGTCTTTTCCCTGTGTGAAGACAGATCCTCCCTCCTCTTTCTAGCCACCCTGTAAGTACTGCAGAACTGTGATGAGGTCCTCCTGAGCCTTCTCTTCTCCAGGGAGAGAGGACTTGGCTCCTTCAGGCTTTCTTTACAGGGCATATTCTCCAGGATTTTGATAATTTTCATGGCATTCTTTTGGACTTTCTCCAGTCTGTCTGCATCTTCCTTGAGTTATGGGGGTCAAAACTGGACACAGTCCTTCAGGTGAGGTCTGATAAGTGCCGAGTGGGATGATCACATTTTAATGTTTACAATTAAAGGCCCTTAATTCTTTCTTTCTTTCTGAGTGGAAGTTCTATTTTTTGAAGTGAATGTCCCACGTAGATATTAAGCATCAGGGGAAATTGCAAAAATTGGTGGAAGAATCTCCCAGTCTTGTATTTTTACTTTTCACTTTACCTTTAATTTCATATCTCAGCAGGATCTCTGTATTTTATCTTAAATGTATAATTTGCTGGTGAGATCTATTTTTTCTTTTTAGGTTATTCTAAAGCAACTTGAAAATTTAATTTGTTGAATCTAAATCTCAATGCTGAGCTGGATTTTTTGAATCAATAGTCAGACAGTAGCTAAAAAATGAGGATAATGGATAATTATAAAAAACATATGGCTTCCTGCAGATTCATTACACATGCCAGAAAATCACTGGGTGAACACTCCTAGTCCAACATATTCCCTGAATGCTGAGCAAGTAAAACACAGCTAAATCCTGTGCAGTGCTCCAGCTGAATAAATTGTGGGAGTGGTAAACTCTCCCTACCACTGCCCTCCCCAAATGGCATTAATTCTACTTCTTAGAAAATAGCAGTGAACCTTTATTATCTATTGCACCCACTCTCCAGAAAACCCAGGATCTGGTCTGCAATGCAAAACTCTACATCATGACATTGATTCCTTCTATCCTGAACGTGGGTTGGATTTCTCTCTGTGGGCCAGGGCATCTCAGGTGGAAAACTATGTACACAGTAGGTAACATTTGGATTGTGAAGGACCAAGACTTGGTCTTAAAAGCAATAAAAACAGTAAGAACTAATGGAATAAATAGCAGTTTGTCAGTAGATATGAAATTTTTATTGCTTCAACATGTCACAAGGTTTGGAAATGCAAATTCTGCTCTCCTATAAGGCAGAGGGCATAGCATTTCTAATCTTATCTTATTTATCCTGTTTAAGTCCTCAGATGGCTCAAATGTGAAAGGAATGCTAGAATAATGCTTAGTAATAAGCTGCAGGGCTGGTCTGGCACTGGGTTTCTCCTCAACTGCTCTTGGACCTCGTAGCTCACCAGGTGACATGCTCATGTGCTTCATGGTTAAGCTGATGTCTAACAGCTGTATTAGGTCTTGCTAGAATGACTTGATTTGTTTATCAGCAGGGTCCTCCTTTCTCCCTTGTTATTTATCTGTGTACTCACCATTTTCTCTTAAGCACTAAGATCTCTTATTAACCATATCTCTTGGTCACGATGATAGTAATTGAGAAGGTTTCTGAGAACTTACTACCAACATCTGCAACTTTGTGGGCCTCCTTTCTCTTGGTGATGTTTGGTGTCAGTCTCTGATCATCTACAACAGGCAGCTGATGGCATGGGATTTTTCAGACACACCTTGGTTACAGCAAAACTTGACCTCCAGATGTCTTTTGAGAAAGAGATTACGAATAAACATATCAGTGTCATTCCCATACTATTTCTAATGGGAGTCATCTCCCTACTTTAATAAAGATGTACTGAGATACAGACTACACTACAAATAATTTCAGTGTAATTTCAAGGTGAATTAGCATTTAGCTCCTGACACGTTAGCAAAGTATTTTCTAAGACTATTTTCACATCATGTGTTCTCCTCAACCCGTGCAAAAGTTTGGTGATACTTAACAGCTGTCTTTTATTGTCCATGAAGATGGTAGTTTGTGATGGTCGAGATCTCTGCAAAGAAACACAGACCTGACCTGTTGGGGTCAGAGATGCAAGGTATATACCTTTATCTGTAATGCCTAACTCTGACACCCAAAAAAGCACTGAGTTTCACATAGCACCATGGAGACAACGGTTAGAGTAAGTAGAAAAAATTGAAAATGTGAATGTGTGAATTAGAAAGTTTTTTGAATCACTGGGTGAATGGGTGGAAGTTTAGAGTTTAAGGTAGTTTAGAGAGCAGGAGACAGGATGGAGGATTTAGGGTGTTGTCTCTTGTCCTTCTTCTTTCTTCTTCATGTTCTTTCCTAGAAGTTTTTGGGTAGTAGTAAGTGATTGAGTAGAAAATGCCGCAGTGCAGCACAAAAGTGTTGGGTCATTAAGTCACTAATAAAAATAACTTAGTTGACACCTGTTAATTGAGTAAATAGACATATAAAAGACCTTGAAGAAGATCTTTGTTAACCATTTTACCCCTTTACTATCATAGTACACAGAGCTCCTTGTACCTTGTAATGCTGATAAGAAAAAATAAACAACTGAGAATGAACGAGAGAAAATACTCGCCTCCCGTCTCATCAATCTTCAGTTCAAAGAGAAAAGAACCCAAATCAAAAGTCCATAAAGAGACACTGACCAAAGCAGTGTATCAAAAATAAAGCTGAACAACCTCTGCATTTTCCCTTTCCCTTTAATATTTTGAATAGGATGACCCAGAATGAAGGACACACAGCTGTTTTTCAGTCACACCAATTTACTTTAACAAAAACTTTTCTTTCTGATCTCACATGGTTTAAAACAAAATAAACTTAAAACTGAGCAACTAATTTCTGCTTGGAATGAATGCTCAACTTTAGGTACTATGGTAAAAAGCCATTGTGGAGAATAAATAGCACTATTTGAGATCTAGGTATTAGCTACATAGGTAGAATCCAACTCTATTTAATGGGTGCTGGAAAACAACTTAAAAAACCCAACAATTTTTGATGGGTGCAAATTGCTGTGGTGGAAAGGCTACAAGGAAAGTCTAGCTTATCGGTGCACTGTACATCCATTTTGTCCAAACAAAACAATAAATATATATATAGAAATGACAGAGTAAGGACTCTCTGACTTCATGAAAAATCTCAATTTTTTTGCTATTTTTGTCTTCCTCTTTTGTATATCTATCTATCTATCTATCTATCTATCTATCTATCTATCTATCTATCTATCTATCTATCTATCTATCTATCTACCTTTCTGTCTATCTATCTATCTGCCTACCTACCTACCTACCTACCTACCTATAGAATCTGGTGGTTTTCAAGAGCATCTGTTACATAAGAAAATGAAAAATTGCAAGGAAATCACAAAAAATCACATCTTAAAAAAGAAAGGGGAAGAAATTGCTTATGGATGCATGAACTAAGTGTGTTGAATAGTACATGCTGCTAAGCAATTTGAAAAAAAGTTAATCAATATCCTTTAAGCATAAGCTCAACACAATTCACAGCCCACAGCTGTGACTCAGAAGGAAAGTTCACTATTAAAATGTCAACCTTGTCATTTACTCATTTTGGCATTTACTTAATTCTTGGAGGAAAACTTTGTTCATTAATGCCGGGTTTTTTTTCTTGGTAGCAGTTGTGCTCCAGTGAACACTTCTATTTGCATTCAGTCCTGAAATTTGGACTCTCTTATGCGAAGTTTACATGTGATCCTGTGCTGTGTTTAATATTTGACTGCAGCTTTTGTGTGTAAATAACCGCAGCACTGCACAGCAAATGATTAAGTTAAAAACAAATACCCAGGAAAGTTCTTAAGGCAATTAGAAAGAGGAAGAGAGCAGAAGACAATAAAATGAGCTTGGAATTTAATTTCTTTCTAAGACAGACTTCAGGAACACATACTTCTAAGACTTGAACATTAAATATATTACAAGGCTGGAGAGGATCATATATTAAAGGCTGGAGTACACACTATTTTCCAGTTGACCAGGAAATGGCAATGGTGCAAGATAAAGCCAGGAAGAGAAAGCTATCAAAAATTGCCTTTTCCTCTTTCCAAAAGGAGCCTCTAATTGAACTGAAAAGCTGTGCAGGGACTATTGAATGCTCTATGGATATTCAGTGGAGGGGAGTCCCTTAAATAATTTTGTCATCTACTCCGAGAGACAGAGCAGAGGTTGGTGGTCCTTTGGTATGTACAGATCCCTCAAGATCTATGGAGATTAGGGGAGCAAATTTCAGCTGTTCCCTGGAGTAGAAAATTGTGGGAAAGAGATAAGGGGATTCTCACAGTATTCTTAAACTTCGTTGCAAAGAAATTTCCATGGACCTGGGTGGTATGAGTTACTTGGACAGGTTTTGCTCCTAAAAAATGTCAGGAGTATGCTTCCAAGGAAGAATGAACCCTGTGATTATGCTTCTGTTATCTGAATTGGACAAGAAATGTCATGTTCAAAGGAGCAGTGCATTTTTTCTATAAGCCTGATTGTGAGTGACACCCATTACTCACCTTTCAGATGAACAGATAATTGGAAATGTGCTCTTCTGTCTTGTCTGACTGGGCCTCTGAGGACATCTCTATTATCTCTCTATTATGTCCTTCAGGGAGAATGGAGCTGCTTCTTTAAGGCTCCCTCTCCAGCTTTCACTCACTGTGATGAGCTTCTCAGTCAAGCTGCTCTCTGACTGTGTGGATGAGCTCTCCAGTGCTCAATATGCCCTCATAGCTACCAGCAGAGTAAGGGGCTGCTCTGTGTGGGCAGTGTTTTCACAGTCCATCCCAAAACATTTTCCTGGGACACACAACAGCTCTTGTCAGTGAACATCACTCCACTGTCTCCACTGTCCAATGGACATACAGTGGTTGGCATCAGTCTGTCCTGCCCTTTGCTGTATTGCTCCACAAGCCTCTGTATGTCCTTTCTTACATACCACATTCATTCTTCCTTTGCTATTATTTTCTCTCCTAGTGCTTGCCATCTCCTCCACAGTCTCCCATTCTGGACCACTGCGTTTTTACCTGCACCCTGACCAGCTCTTGGCTCTGGTGGCACCTGTGGAAAGCAGCCCTTAATAATTGTGACAGCCCAACCCAGCTGACTGTGCTGAGACATTGCTGATTTTATCAGCTTGAGCCTCCCTTCTGGTCTCATCTGGGCATGAAAAGTGCCAGGGAGCTGGGAGCTCATGGCTCCTGGGAAGTTGCTCAGAGCAAGCTTCCAGGGGGGAAGGCAAGAGAACAGCCTGTTCCTGTGAGTTTTCCACCTCTGTCACCTGGGAGCTGGGCTTACTTGCTGCAGAGAGAACCACTCCTGGGAGACTTCACTTGCCCCTGCTCGCGTCCTGATTTACACCAAGTTGAAGGCAGCAATCCTGTGCATGTGAAAAAGAGATACATGCTTTAAACTGAGGGCTGAATGACTTACACAGAATAGGAGCAAAACTGTATTCATCTTGTTTCTTACGGCCACTCCACGTGCTGAGCTGGTTGCCTTTAATCTGTAATTAGAACTCCCTGGTTTCATCAAGGTTTGTGTCAGCTCTGCTGTGTCAGCACTTACTGACAGCATTACAAGGTTACCCACAATATTGGATAAACTCTGGGGAACCAATAGTACTTAAAATGTTTGTAGGATTTCAGTAAACAGGACATTTAGGACATTACTTTGCACCTCAGAAACAATTTATAATCTGAGGCAGGTACTCGCCTGCTTGTATGTGAAAAACAATCTCTCACTTTGACTCCAAGAAATATCCCTGTGCTAATACCTTTATAATGGATGTATCTTACTCACTTTCGTGTTGTGTTTTTGGGGGCTTTTTTTTTTTTAAATTTTCTATTTTTTAAAGAAATTTTAATAAAAAGGGCTAATGAGAAGATGCACACACTAACTTTCATCAAATGGGCTTCCAAAAATCTACCCCCAGACTAATCTATATTTTATTAGATGAAGTGCATAAGAAGATCTACCCTCTTGATTTACGAGCAAAAGTTTTATGAGAAATATGAGCTGTATAATGTAGCTGATCCATCATTCAGAATGTTATTAATCCTAGCCAAAATCAAAATTCTCCTGGGTTGCTATCCAGTGATACATGAGATAATTTTCCAGAGGTCTCAGAACACTACAACATGGCTAAACTGGCCTTCAGACCAAGTGCTATACTAGAATGTGTATTTCCTTGGAAAAGGATCATTAATATCAATTTTGACCTGAATTAATATACTCAAAGGATGACAACACACTTTGGCTTGAGATTTGTGTACAGCAACAGAGAAGAGGAGAAGGACTTAAAAGGACCCGACTAAGGTTTTGTGTTTTTGCATGCAGTAATTAGGCTGTTAGGTGGTGCCATTTCTTTCCAGTCCTTATTTAGAGAACTTACTATAGTAACACACTTGTTATTTTCAGAACAAAGTACAGCTTGTAATGAAGTCACCCCACGGCAGAGAGCTGGCTTATGATCCTGTGTTCAGGCTCTGTGAGACTGCTTGTGCATCCCCTATGTGCAGGAAACATTTCCATGGGGATTTTGTGCAGACAAGGCAATGCTACAATTCACCCCAGTAGGGTTCCTGATTTCAGTCTTTTTGTCTCACCCAATGTATAGTTTTGCCCAGGGATATATTAATACAGAGTACACAGCTGGAGCTGGAGGCCCAGATATTTCCTCTGCACATGAAGCCTGAAACTGTCTGGCCACAGGGTGAGACTCTCCACATTCCAACTCCAGACACCTAAAATTTCTATAAAACAGGCAAAATGAAGGATTCCATCTTCCTTCCCTGCTTACTTCCTGTCCTGTGCCTAAAACACTATCTTGGAAAGACAGAAATTCAGGAATCTGCAGTGTTTCATGGTGGTACCACGAGCCATTGCTTTCCACGTGAAGGAGAATTTACTCCCATCTTTTATGAAAATGGCAAGGACTCTGCCCTCCAGCCTCATCTAAAAGACTGAAGCAATTGTCATCCTCTGCCCTAAAGGGATTCCTCTGTGTGGGTGCCAGGTGGGGATACTGGCATCATGTAGGTGGCTGGTCTGAAGGAGGACACTGTCTTCCCTTTGGGGTTGGTTCTAGGTGACTTTGCATCCTGCCCCAAAACTTAATGTGCTGGCTGCTGCAAATTCTGTTTTGTGGCACTGCGTTTTAGCCCTCCCTGGGCATGGTTTGTAGATGCCAAAATCCTTTTCATGTGTTTTGCCCATGGGTGACTGTCCATAGTCTCACATGCAACAAGCAAGGAGGAGATGCACTGGTCCCAACATGTGGCCACTGTTCCAGTTTCTGGACTGCTGGCTTCATTGTTTCATCCACTGTGCCCTGTACTTGGCTTGGTCTGCTTTGTCTTTTGCCACCCTTCCTATCACCCTAGGGTCCTCCACATCCTCTGGAAAGCCTAGAGAACTGCTGCTCCTCTCCAGAGGCACCAGAACTCCAGCTATGCTCAGTGAGCAAGAAAACTTCTTTCAGAGTCTGTCTGTGCTGTGCTGAAGCTGATGTAGCACAGCAGGTCAGCCTTACGCAGATACCTCAGAAATCCTAGGGTATCCTAAATGATGCTGGGCATCCCAAATGGTGCAAGACACCTGGGTTTGTTGAGCTGCTTCCTCTGACTGGTGTCTCTAACCTACTGCTGAATTTCAGCTCTAAAACTAAATGATATACATTGCGTCCAGCCCAAGAGCAGCTCTTCCATTTTCTATGTGTAGCAACATCTTTCACTCCTCATAACTTTCCAGTTTTCCTTTTATTAGTGAATTAATTCTCAGTCCTGGCCATGGCTTTAATTTATTTTCCTCATGGTTGATTTTAAATAAGGAAAAGGAAAACTGTGATTGAAATCCTGGAAGAGGAGTGAGATTCTGAAATTCAGCCCTATCTCCTATACTGGTTTCTCTTAGCAAGAGAATTTTGGTAGCATTAAGCTGGTCACTTAATCTCTATATATGTCAGAGATTGGTAGGAGCATTTGTAAAATGATTATAACAATGGTCCCAAAGTCTTTGACATGGAAAAAAACAAACAAAAAAAGTTTTAAGAAAGCTTATAAAAGCACTTAAAAATGTATGCAAGATCTTACCAGTAAATTGCTATTTAATGGTGATGCTCATTGCCCAGAGCTTCAAGAGCAAGGAGAAAAGGCACAATATGCACAGATAGGATATACTGGCAAAATGAGGAAAAGGTGAACTTGTGACTTTTGCATGGATTCATCGTTAAAATCAGGAACAACTGAGCTGCTTTGAGTCATGAAGGATGTGTGAGGACATGGATTTGCTTGGTTCAAAATCTCCCACCAGAGCCAGATGGTCCAAATCTAAAGAAATGAAAATACACTATTTTTCTAGCTTCTGATCTCTCTTGCACAGAGGACGTGGTCCTATTGAACCATCTGTTCTGAATGCATTTCAAAAATCCTCGGGATCTTTGTAACACTGCGTCTTGACAGACTTCCATGTTGCATTGTATCTGCTTTCTCATTGCATCTCACCTCACCTCATGATTCAGTTTCCTTTATATGTAATAATGATGTAAATAAAGACTTATATGTATTATCTGCAGCAGGGCTCCTAGACAATTAATATAGCTCTATATTTAGCAAAGAAATTGCCCATCTCCTATAGGACCTTTTTTTTTTTGTAAATGCAAAGGAGTATGAATATTTAAATATCATAGCAGTTGTTGAAAGGAGGTTGCAAAAAAATTCTTTCTGAAGTAATTCTGGTAGCAGCTTCAGAATCAGGTCCTTGGAGGCAATAATTGGTTTTGCCCCTTCTAAATGTTGAACATAATTGTTCACTTTTTGTTTGATATTAACCTCCTTTAGTTTTTATATTTGTTTGATTATAACCTCCTTTAGTTTTCTTGAAAAAGATAAAGCTCAGAGAATATAGTAACACTGAAACAGTAAAAATCTTTAAGAAATGAGTAATTTTTCCATGTTGTCAAGGATCATGCCATTTGCTAAAGCCATTGTTTCTCATGCTCTCTCTGGGAAGTTAGTTTTGCCATTTTTAGTATTTAACCGGGTTACTATAATTAAAGAATATGTAGAAATACTGATTTTTATACAAAAAAACTTACTTTCTGTAAGAATAAGAGCAAAGGCATCAAAACAGGGCTTAGCTAGCTGTTGCTTGCTTGACTCAGAAACATGGTCTGTTAGAATCACAGATGATTTTGCTGCAGTTATTTTCTCTTTCAGAAACTTTGCCTAGATTTCTTTTTATTTCCCTGCAAGTTCTCTTCAGATTATGCCTTGTCAGACCTTGCTGCTGGCTATGCCCTCCCAGCAATTACTATCTTGATCTTAAACTTTTTAATAAAGAAAAATAAATAGATATTGAGGATGAGGGAGAAAAGAAGGTTGTGGCCTCTATAGTGTTTCTCCAAGTATCCTGAACTCATCCTTCTCCCACAACATCGTGATCTGACCACTGATTTTGGCACTTACAGAGCTGCTCCCACCTTCAAAGCATGAGCTTGTAGTGAAAATAGAAAACAGAATGTTTTAATGCAAGAAATACAAAGATGAAGAGTGCAGAAATATAGGGGCATCACTGTGAGAGTAAATAGTGACCAGAAAAGCCTACACTTAGCTATTTTGCAGACACTTTAATTTTGCTATGTTTTTCTTTGCTTTAGTAAAATTAAAAAAAAAAAAAAAAAAAAAAAAAAAAAAAAAAAAAAAAANAAAAAAAAAAAAAAAAAGAATCAACCTGGCAAAGTTGGGTGTCTTGCACACAGCATCTCCTGTCTATATAATCAGGTAGTCTCCATCTGACAGAAATGAAGATATTTACAATAAAGATTTTCATATTCTAACTACATGCCAGAACTCCCTTTATAGCCAGAATATGATTATAATTTTAGGATGTGATTCATCCCATTTTAAACTGAATATCTGTTGTCGATCACATGAATTGTGTCCTAGAAGTACCTGTTGCCATTTGCTGTCTGTAAGAGGAGATAGGGAGAACAGTGCAGGCACAGACATCCCTGTGTTGCTGCTTCAGAAAATCTAGTTCCAACCAACACAGCATTTGAAGGGATAAACTCAAACTAGCTTCCTGATCAAACTTGAAACCAGGCTGAACAGCCTACATACCAGATACTTTAGATGGTTTTGGTGTTAACCTGAACTTCCAGACCCAAGCAATTTTGTAGTACTGCTGCTGTTGAAGATTGTTACCAACCAGACACTCACACAAGAGGCAGCTCCACTTCAATGCTGGGTAAAGTGACCTCTCTTAATTAGCTTCCTTGTTACGCTGCAAAATCTTGTGGCCTCCTTTGGGTTGAGAGTCATTAGATACATACAGGCTATTATTGTTTCATTATATTTTTTTCCCCATAATTCTCAGTTTTTCCACAGGTTTCATCATTTTAATGTTTGTCATAGTCACTTCTGAGCAGCTGTTCTCAGTGCAGCTTCCAGCCGTGATTGTCCCAGCCTATTACTACTCAGAACATGTTAATTAGTGACACAGAAGATGTTTAGGACAGATATGTTCTCTCCCAGTGGAGTGCTAGATCTATTTCTCCACTTCTGCTGCTCATTAGCATAATTATATAAAAAAATAGGTTGGGGTGATGTCTCCTTCCCTCCACTGAGGCAGCCTATGCTTCCCACACTCCCACCACTGTTAAGTGCCTGGACTGGAGGTGGGGGTGACTTGGAACCCATGCCTCCAGGTAGAAAGTTTGAAGCCCCTTTGTCCCCCTGGTGAAAGATCCAGTCCTTATTACTTCTGTGCCTTGGCTGAATGGATGCGCCCCAGTTCATCCCAAGGGACCAATAGCACACCTAAAAGGCCAGGACAAGGTAATTTCTCACTGCCTTCTGCCCTCAGCCTCTGCTTCCTTTCTCCTTCTTCCACATTCCACTCATTTTCTGGATATCTGGGTCTCCTTTTCGTTTGACTTTGCTATTATTGTTTTCTTTGTCATTTAGGTAGGACTGCTGATGGCCACAAAGATAGGTGGCAAATGGGCTGTGACGGGTAATAGCTGTGTACCCTGAGGGCCTTAAAGTGTGAAAGTAATGCATCCATACCCAAGCAAACAAAGAGAGGAAAAACCCAAGGAGATCAGTTGCAGACTAGGGAGGAGTACATGGTAGTAAACGTGCTTTTTTGGAATATGAGCATTTGAAAGCCTTTGCTGAGGCACTAAGAAACATGGAGAACTACAAGGAAAGGGTCATTTCAGGGAAGTACTGAATATGGTTTTCCTCCTTTTCTTTAGTCCCTCTTTCACAGGTGAATGAGCAGAAAGTAGGTAGTAAAGGATGGAGTTTGTTGTTGGAGCAGGTGTGAACAGGCATTCCTTCTGGAGAAGTCTGCTCCGCTGTGTGCTTATACATAATAATTCCTCTGATACAATATTTCTTCTAAGTCTAGGTGATGTTTAAGCATCCCAGGGCCTGGCCATGTGTCCCTGGTGGAAAAATACATCTGTTCGTTCACTATTAACAGATCAGGTAATTTCTAATCATTGCTTCTGGGCAGTTGTAAAAGTAACAGCATTCTGTCAGCAAATGCTGTTAGAAAGAAAGTAAATTGAACCATGGCCATGGCTGTGTCAAAATACGTGCAAAAAATCGTCAAAATATGTGCAAAAAATCATCAAAATATTAGTTAGATAAAAGTTACAATGTTTCAGTTTGACTTTATTACTGTTCTCATTTATTTCAGAGGCAGCTGAAAAAAAATAAAGCAAATTATTTAAGAACAGTCAAAGTGAAGGTTTTTTTTTTCCATTTGTGATGTAGAATGAAACCATGTACCAGTGCTTTGAACTTCCCTTCAGGATAAGATATCTGAATTTCACCAGCTTGAATTATAATACTAATAACCCTTCCTAATAAGGGAATAATAAGCTTGGCTTCCTCATCTATGTTGAAAAGCAAATGAGTGCCAGACTTCCTAGTATTGGATTTGCACACACAGAAGGAAGAGGGCCATTTCTAATGAGGTACCATACTCTCTCTCCTGCTCTGTGTTACACTTGTTTAGCTCAATATTCTGATTAAAATCCATTTTGCCTGTACTTTTAAATATAACTTGACTCTAGGAACAGCTGGAAAAAAACCTGTATTTGTCTAGGACATGTTTTCCCCTGCCAAATATACAAACTACCAAGACAAAATGTAACAATTTGTCTTTCGTTTAATGATGAATGCTTTTCTCTGAAATTTGTTCATTTTTCCAGAACTGTCTTAATTAAACTGCTGTATTCTATGTTTTCATACCAAACATGGTAATTTTGTTGTTCAAGAGACACAGAGCTGGAACATTCTGATGCTTCTGAAGTGACAGAAAATTATATATGAAAAGTATATGAAAAATTATTTCATAATTTTTGGAAGCACATAAAAAGGAATAGTTGTGTTTTATGAAGAATTGACTCCCTTGGAAAATGCTGCTGTGAAAAAAAACCACAA
This sequence comes from Parus major, assembly GCF_001522545.3. Taxonomy (NCBI): domain Eukaryota; kingdom Metazoa; phylum Chordata; class Aves; order Passeriformes; family Paridae; genus Parus; species Parus major. The sequence goes on along the minus strand of NC_031768.1, from coordinate 61,095,865 downwards.
TAGTCTACAAATCACAGTGACATTCTCTGTTGTTTGACAGCTAATGGCTAGAAAACTGAAATCCAAATTGCAAAGTAAAGATGTGAAACCAAGTCCATTGCCATGACAGGAAAATTTCTATTTCTTTTTTATTTTTATAAAGGTTGTCCAGATTAAACCTTACACATCAAGATGAGAGTGTGGTAAAGATGCTCCTGTTTTTTTGCAATGTTCTTCAGTCTCAACTCCAGCCTCTTCCCTCTTTCAGCCATCTGAATCACTCAGCTTTAATACCGACGTAGTTAATTAGTGAACCCTCACCCAAAGATAAAAAAGCTGTGATGGATTTGTATGCCTGAAATGTGCAACTATTGTGTGTTGATATTGATGTATCTGCAAGAATTTTTCTTGTAAATGTATGCCCTTATCATCTTGAAAATACCATCTTCCACATTTCTGTCCTTAAGGTGAACAGGTGAACCCTTTTTTGACAGAAACTAAAATAGATTCTCCATGTAAAAAACTCAAGCATTATTTATAATCATGCATATATTTACAAGAAAAGCTTTCATTATTTTTCCATTTTCTGTGGTGTGGTCTAGGTTTAATGACTGGTTTGATGATACAAAACAGCTAGCCATATATCTACCCTGAGGAAAAACTGAAGAAGTTTGCAGAGACATACACTGCCCTTGGCAAAGCAGATGACATTTTGATTTTTGAAGTGGTGTTTGAACATACAGTGTTTCCCCAGAGAAACTGCAAGGGGGGGGGTATGAAGAGTCTCTATGTTCCATGGTCACAAGCTAGGGTGCAGCTCCCTCCTGATGGTCTCTAGGAAGTGATGCTGTGCTCCTTTTACCCAAGGTCTGTGAAAACTGCAACATCTCACAAGAAGGAGGGCTTGGGTCTGTACCTTCTCTCCACTCCGCTTTGGGAACCTGACTTTTTTAAACTGTTCTCATCATCCTTTGCATGCCATTGCTTTGGGCATCTTCCCTGCTTTCTTGGAGTGGTCGATTACCCCTGAAGCTGGAGCAGAAACCAGGATGGTTGTGAAAGGTGCTCTACAGCCCCTCTCTGCTGAAGACCAGGCACACAAGCAGTCCATTTGTCTGAGGAGAAGCAAAATAATTCTTCCCTCTTTTCTTAAGGGAAATATGGTCTACACTTTTCCCTAGAGTAGTGAATCAGAGTCCTAGAATCATTTGGGTTGCAAGGGATCAAAGATCATCTAGTTTTGCCTCCCTCAGAATGAGCAAGGTCATCTTTCACTCGACCATGTTGCTCAAAGACCCATCCAGCCTGGCCTTGAACATTTGCAGGGTTGGGGAATATACAGCTCTTCTGGACATCCTGTGCTAGTGTCTCACGCACACAATAAAGCATTTTGTCCCAAAATAAAATTTAAAGCTACCCTATTTCAGTTTATGATTTTGCACTAACCCACTTGTTTTGTTGGTGAAGCTGCCACAACCACGCCCGTCAGTAGTGCTGCAGCCTGGTAGGTCTAACCACCCTATTTCACCCATGTGTCAATATTGAAAGTAAAAGATTGGGTCACAGTTCACAGAAGGAACCAGAGCAGAAAAACAGCTCTGTTGTACACATGGTACACACCAAGAAATTGTGAAGGTCTGTGTACAACTACAGCACAGCAGAGTGTTGCTCCTGCCCGAAAAATCAGATAACTGTTTTACTTCAGTGCTGCTCTATTAACCTGATCCCTGAGCCACAGCAGAGCCAACCAGCTTGGATTTGGTGCCTCACACTGTCACAAAGCCAGTTCTAGCTAGTGCGTCCTCCTTCATTCTCCTGCCTGCTGCAGATACACTCCAGCAAAGGTTCCCTCTTCCAGCCCCTCTGCTTCCACGGTGGCAGTCCACCCTCACCATCACCTGCATCTGGGCTAAGCAAGCTTGTACTGGTTTGCACTCACAACTCAAAAGAGTGCACATGTGTCATGGTTTTAAAGCAGTAATGAAAAAATCACTAGAAAACTTACTCATTTTTTGCTGTGACATATGAATTAGAACAAGAGCAAAACAGGCTTAAAACTTAAAAGGCTTAAAACTTAAAAGGAACAAAGAAAGTTTATTAACAAAAACTGCAAGAATAAGAAACCAGAATAAAACCTCCAGAAACTCTTTTTTTCCCCAGCTACCCAACCATTTCCTTGCTTACATGACAACATAGAGACAAAAAAACTTTGGTGGTTAAAACAGTCACAATTCTTGCTATAGTCCTTTCATCAGTCTTTGTAGAGAAAAAGAAGTTTTCTTCTGCTAATTTATGGAGTTTTTCACAAGAAAACTATTTTCTTCATAGGTTTCTACCCGGAAATTCTGCCATCAGTTCTCTCCTCCCATTTCACATCACTCTGAGGTGTGTTATGGGTCATGAGTCTAGGGATGTCATTTTTAAAGATGAGTTATTCAAAGGCAAAAGTTCTCTTCATCTGTTTTTGTGAGCCTCTCTGGAAACAGAAGTTTTCTCTTTGCCTCTTAAAGGCCAAAAACCTTCAACTATTACTTCTCTTCTTCTGTTCCAGCATCTCATTTGATCACAACTGCTTCACCATTTGCTCAAAATCCACACTTTGAAATACTCCATTCCTCCCAATATACTCTGTCATGAATTAAATGAATGTTTTTTCAGAACACTTCTGTCCATCTCCATAGCTTTAACAGAAAAATATTTCAGCTTATTAAAGCATCTCCTTATTTCTCTCCCCCCTCTGATAGTTTATGGTGTTTCTTTACATGTTGATCTCTCTCTCTCTTCCCCTCTCTATGGGAAAAAAAAATTAATCTGCAAGTCTGATCTGGGTAGTAAAAGAGTTAAAGTCTTGGAAAGCTGCAGATGTTCATGGTGTCAGGTTTTAGTTCACTGGCAGAAACTACAAACCAAGCCAGGCCGGCCGGCTCCGTCTCTCTCCCCCCCACCCTCTGCGGCCTTGTCCGGCCTGGTGGGAGGGGAGGAGGCCAAGACAGAGCCTTGTTACCTTTTCAGAAGCTGGAAACCAAAGAGCTAGAAATTCCTGGGCTTACATCTTAAGGTGGTGTTCACAGGTTGATCTCACTTTTCAATGGCCAAAACTACTGTCAATTCTCAGAAATGGCCAATTATTAGCTAGGAGAAAAAACTCCCATCAGCCTCCAGCAGTTTCAATTTCCCTAGCTCTCAAAGCTAATCTTAAAAGTACAGAACTTAATATATAACTTAAACTAGGTGTTTGGGGATACCAGTATCATAAAGTCACCCCAGGAAAACATGTGAGAAAAGTGGCTTACCAGAGTTAAAGGGTCAGTGTCTGTCCTTATTTGCACACTCTCCATCGATCCATTACATTTATTATTAGAGTGGCTGCTGAGACAACCAGAGAGGTATGAGGTCGGTCTAACCTCTTTAATCAAATTCTGGCACAGTATATATGGTCCAGGAGATCCCAATGAAGCTTTTCATTTTCACACTCCTTTAATCTACTTTCTGGGTATGGACTGAGAGAAGAATTTCTCATGTTTCCACAGAGGTAAGCTGGAATGAGACTGTCAATGATGATATTGCGTGTGCTCTGGCAATATAATCTAGTTGGTCATCAGTCTATAATGGAGGCTTAGGTCCCTTCTGGCATTTTAATTTGTGATGGCTGAGTGCTTTGCCTTCTTTTTTACTGTGTGATTTTCAGATAATTGTTCCAACTTACACATAATTATATTAGATCTGCTATTTAAATACCATACAACACTTGGACTTGGCTCTTTTTTTTTTTTTTTTGCAAGCCTGCTGCTGCTATCAAGCTTAAAAGAACATAGAAATGTGAGATTTTCACAGCAAAAGTGAACTTCTGGTCTAAGTTGCCTTTTTCTACTTTACTCACTCTGTAACCCAAAGCACCAAGTGCACAATCATGTAATACTCACAGCTCTGAAGTCCTGCTGCAGCCAGACAAAGTTTAGCAGGAAAGACTGAAGCAGGAAGGTCAACATTTGACCTCTGTTTTCTCAGCTCTTATTATTTATATTCAGGTAACCACACTTCAAGCTGAAGAGATGAGTGTAGTAACTTTACTGAAAGAAACCACTTTGGGGCTTTAAAGATGTTTCTTTCTCTTTTGAAAACACTTGATCTCACAAATGGTTTTGGATTGTGTTTTGCTCATGGATCTTTGTGGCACAAAGACAATGCCTTTAAGCCACTGGAGCAGTGGTTGTCTTCTCTTGAACCTGCAGGTGCTTCTAACTTGTCTGGTGCTCAACTCTTACTTCAAGCATTATAATATTAATCCGAAGAAACAGGTTTCCCCCTGAGCAGAGGTTGTTGCTTGTTTTTTGTTAATTATTTCTTGTTTTGTCAATTCCTATGTTTTAAAAAGATACTATGTTTTATGTGTGTCTGAGTATATATAATTTCCTAAACAGTTAACATTCTCCAAGATCAGTTTCACTCTTTGGATTTCCTTGTGTGCTTTTCCCTGGGCGCCAAAACAAAACAAAACAAAACAGAAAGCCAACAAGCCTAGCAGAATCTGGGTGAGAGTTTCTTCAGTTTTAACATCCAGCACTCTGAATTGCTTATTGAGGACTGAAGTACCAGCCTATGTGGGATTAGGTAAAAGCTATTAAAAAACATTCAGAATGAGCTATGGGTGAAACATATAAGTACTTTATAAATTTATCTGTTGGAGGAAGTGGGATGAGAAGTTCTTTAGGTTTTGAATGATTGCAGTAAAATTGGGCATGCATTAGATGCATAGTTTTAGATAGGGCTGATGAGTGTGTAGGATAATAAAACGGTCTGGTGTGTCTCTTGCTTAGACCCCATTTTCAGTTGTTTCTTTTGTTGCCAGAATTTCACCATCTGAAGTGAAGCTTTGCCTGTCATGTCTACTCAGGTGGAATTACAAAGAAGTTGTGTTTCTCCTTTTGATTGGTATACAATTTGTGTTGAGAATATGCCACTTATTCTTCTGGTGAAGTCTTCAAGTCTTACCACTTGCATCTTGTAGAAAAACAAGCTTGTATGTGCTCAGGAGGCACTTGCTACACTTTGATTTTCCCTTGCTGTTTTCAAGTGTAGGTGCTTAGACTCTCCAAGGCAATCTCTGTGCCATCAGTGCTTTTAAATGGTCTATAAATATTGCATAAAGTGATCAAGGACCTCTAGCACAGTGTAGATGGGAACAGAGCTTTGATCTTGAATGCTCTTTCTGAACTGAGGAAATGCTGGCCGAACCTTCGTACCCTGTTCCTCATGCAAAACTAAAGGATGGGGCAGCAATATGGTCTTGCTTCCAAGGCTTCAAAGAACTCAGTTCCTACTGCAAATCTCTGAGTTGTTCTAACGAATATGGTCCTTTGCAGTTTCTTTGATGTCTTTCTGATGATCAGAGTAGCAGGGTGGAAGAAACTGCAAGGCATATGGCCAATTACTTTTTTCTATGTAAAAATGGGAAAAGGATCTGTGGCAGGAGCTGTACTGCCAAAATTCTTCAAAAGCCAATGCAAGAGGCTTTAGGATTGCTCTGCAGTTAAGCTATATGAATAGCACCGTGATCTACCCTAATAAAAAGAAAAGAAACCCCAACATATTTACAAATTTTCCTTCAAATATTACAAAACTTAATTTGAAATCCTCTACTTCCACAAAAATAACAACATTTGAATGTCTTATTTCCCTCCCCCACCCCCGCCTATCTGTAACTGATGCTCTCACTGTGACCACCACAACATTTTCCTCGGTAGAATTAATGACATTTTATGTGTTTGCAGCCAGAAGAATCTCCATGGTACAAGGGAGCAGTTTGTTTCAAAATCTCATAAGAAGCATGTTACAGAAATTGCTCACAGAATGCGAGGAGAACTTCACATGAGATAGAGAAGTAAATTCTCAGTGTTCAAGGGCTTGGGGGATAATATAGCCTCTCCAAATTAGACTCTTTGATATTGAAATAGCTTTCATGTGTGACAGGAGAGAACTAACCCTCTTCCTTCAAAATAATTGATCACTAGCCACTTACTGTTCCAGCTGTCACGAACTGCCCAGTGTTTTAGCTTAAAAACAAAACTTATCTGGATTTGGACTGTTGGAGCTTAAAAAAGTAATCATCCAGATCAATAACCTCTTGGTATTTCACTGCCATGGAAGCAGCATTAGTCATTCACTGGTGCCAGATGTTATAGTTAGCCACATAATTTTGGCATGCTAGTTGCTGCAGAGGACTTCAGGGCTCTTCTGTGGAACATCAGGGCTGTAGCACACAGTGACGACTCACCTAAAACAGCTTTCTGTCATTCTTACCTCATATTTGGGTAAAACTGGAGCTCAGAGAAATGTGAAGCAGGTAGAAGTTTCAGTGTCAGTATTATAGAATTGTCGATGAAGGAGACTGGGAGTCCCACCTCTTAGCAGACCTAATCTTGCTGTGACCAGCCTAAGGCATCCTTCTCCTAGGCACTGCTAATATTTTCCACTGTCTGGGTCTGTCTGCTGAGTCCATAAATATGCAAAGTGGCAACATAATGCTTGAATGCTAAATAGTCCTGCTTTAGTGAGGCAAAACTAGCTACTTTCTATGGTGTTGTCAGAGAGAAGCAATGTATAAAGCAGAAAGACTGCTTTATAAATGTATATAAAATGTATAAAGAGAAAGACTTAATGAGAGCATGCAATAATCAGCTGCTAGCTCACGAAGTGCACAAGTATCCCCAAGTTTCCTTCCCCACAAATCACCCTGATAGTCTAGCATTAAGACAAATGAGTTAATCTGATAACTAGAGAAGATTTAAATAATTAAATGTAGTTTGGAAGTAGTAAAAAATAGCAGCTATGCTCTGCTGCTGAGTTGGGGCTGTACATGCCACAACTGACAGGGAAGGGTACGAAGTGAATACACTCCTTATTTGCTGTTGGCCAGGCACAGCAAATTATCTTTCAATAACTCCAGGAGCTGGCAAGTTCCTTCAGCCATGGACTATTTATGGTGCTGCTGTGAGCATGTACTGACACTCTCCTTGTTCTCTGACACAGATTATTTTTAAACAGATGGCAAAACAAAAAGGCAAACCAAAAGGATGCAGAAAGAAAATCACAGTGGAAAGAAGAAATAAAGTCCAGTTTCCAGGTGCTCTTTCATATGTAGATGGAGCTGATAGCTGTGGATAGATATCCAAGGAGAAGGGCTACAGGAAAGTACAGTCTAGCAGCCCTGAGGACAGTATAAATCATTACTTCAGTTCCTCTACACTTTGTCTGGATTTTCCCTTGTTTGAGGGAAAACTATTTTTAAGGCTCTCAAAAGAGGAGTGGGTGACAATAGACTATTCCTTCATTGTTTTGTTCACTATCTAGTTCTAGTTTCTGGCACAGCTGTTTTTTTATGCTTTTTCAGATTACTTTTCTTGTTTACTAGATGTTATTTCAACATGTTTCTTTGTTCTGTTTTTGGGACAATTTGTCTTAAACCTGAGCTTCCCTCAGAACAGCGGGAGCAGCTGTGGCAGAGCTCAGCAGCAGCTGGCTGCTCGAATATTCACCCATCTTCCCAGCAAGAGTTTGAAGGTACAGAGGTGTTGTTATCAGTATCCCACCTAGCAAACAAGAAGGCCAGTTGGGTTACATCTGCAGGGCAGTTGTTGGAGGCTCATCTAGATACACTCTGAGGTTAAATTCCTCAAGCTACAGGGGTCCTTGCAGCCAAGTTCTTTGATATTAGTAACAGTCACTGGCACTGTGGGCAGTAGCACAGGATGCCTTCTGCAGGGCTGAACTCTTACTTCTTCATCATTGAAGACACTGCTAGCAGTGAGAAGGGGTATTTTATCCAGTCCAAGCCCTTCCTTCAGCCCACACACTTTGGCAAGCTCTGTGCTTCAGCAAAGAGGGAAACCAACTCTGATGCTCAGAAAGATGTTGAAATAAAAATCAATACCATGCAATTATCAGCAGCTCCAGCACAACAGCCAGCATCCTGCACTGCATCAAAAGCATTATCATGGAGTCCAATACTGGAACATTAGTGCAAGCTGAATATTGCTCCTTTGAACTTAGGTTGTTTTCAGTTTGCTCTGTTGTTATTTCCTGTATTGTTTGTTTTACTAAGGAGACAACAGGAAGATGCACGGCTTGCCCTGTTTTTCATAAGCAGCACAGCAGTTCTGACAGTGTTATTGCAGGCAGCAGGGAGATCCCTCCTCTCTTGCTGCAGCCATAATGTAACAACTGGCCTATCTCTGTCTTAGCTTTCATAAGGTTTTGTGGCCCTGCTTTGACCAAAACCCCATTTGTCCTATAACTTCCTTTTCCAAAGGCAAGAGACCTTTCTATTTCCATGTTAAATTATTAAATGTGTGCACGTTCAGTTATTTGCATTGACGGTTTGACCTTCTTAATCTTTTATATATATAACCAATGCTTTTATTTATTCATGTATTTATTTATTTGTTAATATATTTTTTAAACATTGATCTTTCCTCCATCTTGTCTAGGTTTAATATACTTCTTGTTCTTCTCTCTAAAAGGATACACAAATCAAATTATTTTCCTTTTTTCCCTTCAAGACAAACTATCTATTCTTTTGGTCCTCTTAACAGCGTTGTTCTCCATCTCTTTAAATTGAATCCTCAAATAATGATCAGAATTTTACCCATTTCTCCATTTTTTGTACCATAGCCCTAGCATCTTTTTATGCCCTTCTCCACCAAGAAGCAGTTAAATCTAAGTAAAGAGCAGAAATATTTGCAGTTAGTCACTCTATCAGTCTTTTCAGTATCAGATGGCTAAATTAGTTTCCCTCATTTCCAATAATGCTCTGTCTTCAGTGAAGAACTTGCAGACATATTTTCATATGTACTGCCACTTATTATAAATTCATCTTCTTTGCCATTTTATTTTTAATGATCAAATTTTCTAAAATGGTTTTGGCAATTACAAGACTAATAAGAATAACCCACAGTCTCTTGGTTTTATCGGCTATTTGGTGGAGAAATGTGCCACCCATCCCATCTAGAAGTAATTTACCCTTCTATTACCCATCACACTTATTCTACATCCTTTTTGTAGGATACAAAAATATCTATTAATGATATGATTACTAGTAAAACTCTCCTCCTAATAGCATTGCCTGAGTATATACAACAACCAGACCCCAAAATGAAATTATATCATGGTTTCTCAGCCCAGTAAAACCTCTTTCAATTTTTTTCCCCAGTGAGATTGAGACAGATACTGTTGTGCCCATGCCATTGTTTCTACCTTTACACTTTATGCTCAGTTCCTCTGAGATGCACCCCACTGCCTTTAGCTTCATCTCTGTCTTTCTGCAGACTGCTTTTTCTCAATACATCTGCTCTAAATGTGGCTGCTATTTTACCACATGCTGTTGTTCCTTCTAGTGTCTGATTTCACATTCTGTTCCAATAGTTTGACCTCGCCCGGTCTGTTTGCCAGGCCTTCTGCGTAAGTGCATGATGGGGAAGCAGTTTCTTACCAGCCATGCTCAGCAATCCATGGGGGAGAGAAGAAGCCTCTTAGAAGCACTATCAGCTGCTTGGCTGTTCTTTCTATCAGTTTGAGTTTCCTTCCTCATGCTCCATCAGCTGTTGCCAAGTTTTACCTCATTTGTTACTCCTGAGAACCAAAATCACTCCCAGTTCCCCTCCTAATTTCCTTCTGGTTTAAAGTCCTTTCTATGAGGCATGCCAACCCTGTTTTGTAGGAACCCAGGATAAAAATATCTATTATTCAGATTTTTCGTCATGACTGGAAATTTTCTTAATGTCATTCACCTACGCTAACTTCAAGAGTTTAATATTTAGTGTTTGGAGTTTGAAACAGCCCCATAGACACCCCTTATCTCTGATGCAGAGTGGGCACAGCTGGATGGGGATGGCATGGAGGTCTTTTATCCTTCATCTGTACTCTGATGTCCTCTTTATCATGAAAGTTTCTGTAGTTAAACCTCATGCATCTCTGTATAGGATGACTACCCTTTCCATGAGAGGGTGGGTAGATTTGTTTCTCCAGATTGTTTGTTCAACCTTTTTAACATTTATAGTTAAATTCTCCTTCCTTTATGTCAACCTGTCATTAAATCGATTTTCCAACTAATTTAAGGACTAAAGAAAGCTTTATTTATAGCTCTTACTTCATCCATACATTGGGAGATTTTCACACATCAACATGAAATATAGAGTCCCTCACTCTATATTTCAACAATAACATTATATTAGATGGTAACGAGGTTCACAACTCCTTCACCTGGAGTTGTGAAGGGAAAAATCCTAGCACAGATACATGACTAAGCTCTGTGACAGTACATAAACTGCATCCTAGACTCATTATTACATGCACCTCTAAAATGCTGTCATACCTGTAGTTTTCCAAAGCACCTAGACTTGAATCTCACTTTGTAACTTGTATTTGTTGATGGGATACAAGCCTTTTCCCGCAGACCAGGAACAGTCCTGCTGCAAATCAGTCCCATAGGTCCCTTCCCCAGTCTTTGTACTGGAAGCATAATTTAATAATTTTATGCTCTTTCAGTGACTCAGATATACTCCCTGAATCTGACAATCTCAGCAGAGATTTTCTGCTCATGCCATGGTCCCTGCAAAGAGAAGCAGCACCTGAGGGACCTCAGTGCATCTAGCCCTGGTTTAGGAGAAATGCACTCCTGGTTACTGCCATGATTGTGTGCCATGGCTGAAGTGTTGGACTATTTTAGAAGATCTGGTTCTCAGAAATGGAACAAATTTGTGCATAATTAGACCATAAAATTACCTGGAATTCATTCACAGCTACTTGTGAGTAACAGTATCTAATCAGACATTGCTCCTGGGACATATCTGCACTGGTACTTCCAATTAGGAAGTCATTACAATGCATGCACACACATTTCTGAAAAACTCAGTCCTGAGAGGCCAAACAGAGTTGGTGTTGCTTGCTGGCATTGCATGTAAAGCCCTTCTGAAAAAAGCTGATTGCATTGTGCTCTGAGTATGTGGACTGAAGCGGTTCAGTAATGAAGGTGCCTGAGCTTATCACTTTACTAATATAAGTATTTTCTGTTAACAACACCGCTTAGAGTTGGGCTGCAATGCAGCCCTGTTTTCCACAATATTGCTTTAATGCAATTTGGTTTCAGTGAGGCTTAAGCAGACACTTAAATGTAAACTGTTCCAAAAGAGTGGTGCCTGACTGAACAAAATGAATATGCAAGAATATTTCAGAACATTCAAATCAACCTGAAACTAAGAAATTGGAAGGTGTGTCTTTGCTGAAGCAATACAAGACTTTATTGTAAGGAAGGATTTTAATTACAAATCCATGCTCAATGTTTTGAGACGTTGAAGGCATCAATTGCAGGCATGTGGTTATTTTCTGTGGCATTCAGCTCTTCTCTATATTCACACCCCTGGAAACCACAGGAACCTTGATTTTCTTCAAGCTGAGCTAGACAAGCGACTTCAAAGGGAAGAAAGCAGAGCCCTTATGAGTCAATGCTTTGAGTCAAAAAACATGTTTTTGACAATTTTTTAACTCCACTAACCTAGAAACCAGTCTAGAGGGTTTATTATAGGTTAATGGTAAACTGTCTATGATATTTGCAGAGCAAACTGATGAGCAGGCACATGAAGAAGATGAACTCAGTGTTCAAGACAAATATTCTGTGAAAGGGTTGGGTAGTTTCCAGTACAGTTTTCAAACTATCTGAGATAAAAAAAGACATCTGATTAGATCATTCTGTCCTCACAGCATCAGAAGCTCAGACATAAATGTGATACAGTTTTGGTCTCTTTTCCTATAGTCTGCTGATTTTGAGCTCTTGCAGGAAATTCTCTGTTTGGGTTTGAACTCTACTAGCATTTGCCTTCCTGAATATTTGATCATTATACTAGATTAAAAAAAATATTCTAATAGATTCTTGTCTGTCCCCAAAATGCTGATATCTCAGTGCAGCATGCAGGGATTCATGTACCATTTGATATATAAGAAGCATTTGTCCATTTAGCTTTCTGCATTTCATAAGGTTATGTAATTCCTCGTTATGTGTAGGAGCTGTCACCCTGGATCAGAGCTAAGGTGATTCATTAGTTTAATCCTACTGGAGCCAGAAGTAACATTCACATAAGAATTTCAATTAAAACTCAGAAGAGATGTAAGATATACACTTTTAACGGGGAGGGTGATTCATCATTGGGAAGGAACTAGCCTTGGAAGCAGATAATTTTTCATTTGTATTTGCAAATTAGAACTGGACGTCTTTCTGGAAGATATGCTGAAGCCAAAACCAGGTTATTGTGTTCAGTACAAGGATAGCTGAGTGGAATCAGATGGCATATTCTTGAAGAATGGGCTACATGAAGAGACCATTTTTTCAGTTCATTTGTCCTACATGCAGAAGAACAAAGACCCCAGGAGCAGGACAGACCAGCTTTCATGGTATAACAAAGACCTATGACTTCTCTTCCTACTCCAGTCATCTGAAGTTGAGAAGGTTTTATGCTGCTGGCTTGGTGCTTCACTTTGACAGACACCATTGTCACAGCACTGATTCAGTGCTGAAAGTATGCATTTCTACTGAGGGGCTAGGTTTAGAAAATATAAGGCCTTCTGCAAAATCAGCATGTGTTTTGCATGGGAGAATAAAGGATGTGGCACAGTGTAGGCATGAGGAGTAGGACAGGAATATTAAATTCATAATTTTTGTTTTCTAGGAACTGTATCATGAAAACTGTTCTAGGAAGTGAAATCAGCTGGGGTTTGGTTTTTCTGGGGCATTTGAAATATTCAGTAAATTTAGAATACATTGTGTCATACCCTAGTACATGACTCTGCATTGGAGCCACAAGTAGCACCTCCTTGTTTCTGAGTTTTTTTATTCATGCAGGACAGAGCCCAGTAGGTGTTCTTGTTTACAACCTATTTTCTAAGACCATTGTGATCTCCTGTTGTTTTCCACACTGGAAAGGGTCATATTTCATTTGTAGCAGTAAAATAAGTACATATGTAAATCAGGGCCTCACTTACTGCTGAGGGACAGCATCTGCAAGGTGATGTTCATTCACGCACTTTTTTTTTTCTGGGATGGTACAGACACTTTTGTTTGGATATAGTTTTTCTTTCATATGTCCTGGTCTTGCCTCTAATTTATCCTTCAAGATATACACTCTTGGACAGCTACCAGGCGACACCAAACTGCAAAGAGAAATCCCACAGTCCTCCATGTGCTCTAGACTTCAGGTCTCTTATAACTGGCACATTATCGGGAACTGGAGAAAAGATAAGGTGCTTGCAGTAGCTTGAAGCACATATAGTTGCAAAAGTAATACCTCTTGTCTCATTTATTTGCAGGCTTTGGCAAAAGTGGTAGCAGCTGGCTGCCAAAAGCTTGCAAAATCAGCCTATAAAAGATAGGCTATAAATTATACCAATAGTGCTATTTCCCAAAGTTACTGAGTAGTGTCCCACTAGCATGCAGAGTGGCTGCAGGGCTGTAAAGGATGTGAGAGACAGTTTTGGCTGCAAGAGGTGTGCTGTGTCATCTAACTTCACCACGCCAGATCCTAGGAGCAAAATCCAGCAGTGTGTTCACTGGTCCTGTGCTGCACACCCAGGGGCTGACAGGATTTCATGAGGCATTGCTTCATGTCTCTGTTCCAGACAATGCCACAGAGTTCTCTTCAAGACAATGGCAAGATGTTGCAGCTGAGGATGATTCGCTCCAAGCAACCTTTTCCACAAGCAGCAGGTATGAGATATAACCCTACCCAAGTATTACAGCTTTACCTCTCCAGAACTACCTTTGTGACACTCTCCATGACCGGCTACACAAGCTTTCAGCTTCATGCTGTATGTAGCAAGACCACTCAGCTTGGTTGAATTTTCAGCTTTTCAGATACTTTGCAGTGTGAAAGCATTCACAAAGAGGAATAATTTTGTCTGAGTATCACAGGGGTGGGACATGAAGACTATCTGTGTTCTGGGTGGTCATGTTCATTCTGATCCACAGATAGTTACATGGAGCAAGGATCCTTCTCTGGTCCAGCATCATGAGTTTTATGGACACAGATTAAGATGTGTTAGGAAAAGAGTCAATATAGCATCATTTTCAGTAGATGTTCCCACACTGCAGAGTGCCTGGAAAATGGCATTCTGTCAGAAAAGTTGCTTGAAGCTGTACATTTGTCTGGAGCTCAGACATCTGACCTAAAGTTCAAGGAAGTCCTTCAGCCAAAGTGGAAGCTACAGGTCTGATTGATCTGAAGGTATCCTTCTTTAGAAGGTGATGTGTGGCTCAGGGTCTTACCTCAGGGTGATGAGACAAGCTGCTGCTTCTTTTGACTACTATGATGAGATATCAAGCTACTAGGCTAAAGGGGCAGCAGATTCAATTTCTGCCTTCACCCATAGGGTTCAAAGAGAGCCCTGGGAAGGTCCCTTACCTCTCCTCCTAACTATGTGCCACTTGTTCAGTTCCTGGGCTGTGTAGGCCTGGGTTCACTTAAACATGAATTAAAGCTCTAGGTTTATCAAACATAAGGCACAGCTGGAAGTCAGGTGGCAGAGGACCTTCAATCTGGCAGTGGGATGAAGGTCCCACTCTATCTAAGTACTTTAAACATAGATGTTGTGTCCTACTTTCTAAGTAGCCACTTTTCTGCACCAGTTTTCTGTAGAGAGAAAAGTATTTGACCTTCTGGTGGGTTCTTGTTCTGAGCACTAAAAAATTCATGCTTAATAGCTGGTAATTTTGTGTGAGGGTAAAATCTATCTAGCAGTATGGGTATTAAAATGGGAAAAATCAGACAGAAATCTAGGCAGGGTGACAGGATGATACATTCAAGAAGAACTTCTATGGTCAAGAAAAGGAAGACTGCCTCAAAAAGCCTTGCTTCTAATCCCTCTCTCTCTCTGGTTTCCATGAACACTGAACTGGAGTATGCAGCACTTCTCTGATGCATTTCCTTCACACCAACAATGGTCCATGTATGTATGACTTTTGAAGATAGTGGCTCTTATTGTATTACTGAGCTAGTCTATCAAACGATCCTCACTTCATTGGAATTTCACATCCTGAGTTTGTTGGTTATGTTATCTTTTGCTATATTTTTCATAAGGCTGTCATGGCAACAAAGGGAGACTGAGATTTTCCTTCAAAACTTCCCTGTTTGTTATCCAGATGAAATGAGGATGTGCCTCTGGTTACTGATTGTAACCACCCTTATGAAAGACCTTTCACAAGGGCCTGTCTAAATAGGTACTTGTTCAGCTTCACTGTCTCATCTGTTTTCCCCTTCTGTGGACAAGCATGAAAAGGTAGTTTGTCTTCAATAGGTCAATAAAAAAACTCCAAAATAGCAGGCTTTTCTCTGTGTGCTCTGCAGCATGGACATCAGCACCTTGCCTCCATAATGAAACTCCTTCCTGTCCCTTCACTTGCTGCCATTTCTGTCCCAAGCTACAAGAGCTGCAAGCAGGAAGCAAAACACAGTTTAAAAATGAAAGGATAAATGCTGCAGACTTGGGTCTGGAATATGTCAAATTAAAAAAGAGGGATAAACCATACCTGCTTCCAAGCATTGCAATATATTTGCCTGTGATATATTGTCTTTGCTCATGTGTTGCAGGTGGCAATTTGGCAGCTTAGAGTCTTCACAGTCAGCTGTTTATCCCTGATATATATATTTTATTTTCCATTTTGTCTAATTTCTTCTCCTTACTACTAACTTTTACCTCCTGTGTGGCTGAATCAACGCCTTTCCCTCTTTGATAGCTAAACCTACGATATTTGTATTGGTGTTAGCTGCACAAAACTACCAAGCTTCAAAAGTTGTTCACTGTACTAGTTTCATTGTGAGTTACTAAAAACTGACCACAACCTTCATTACCTTCATTTCCAGGCAGTTTTTTTATAGGACATGAACGTTAAAACCTAGTTCTTAATGACATGCTACTACAACCATGAGAAAAGGATCTGGCTATTGTTGCATCCAATTTATTTTAAGATTTCACATTACTAGTCAGGAAACATAGGTGCAGATCATGAACTAGGAATTCCATTTTGCATGCTGATGCTCCCACAAGATTGCTTTTCTTTGTTGTATGCTTTGTTGTATTTGAAATGCATTTTGAAAATTCATGCACAGAGAAATTTTCCATTATCCTGGGTAATTCAGATCCATCAGAGGATGTAAAGTATTTCAATAACACATGAAAATTGCACCAAATTAATTAATACCTAATCTAATTATAATTCCCAAGGTATTGCTAGACAAACATCATTATGGTAATGTGAACTGCATTTATTAAAAATGTTATCATTGTGGATTTCTCTGTTAAGAAAGGGTGCATTTGCAAATACTGTGTTTCTTGTTGTTAATTTGCACATGCAAAAGCAAATATGCAACTCTTGAGAAATTACATTGCCCTTTAAATTAAACTTTAGATGTTTGTCTATAAGCAGCTATTTTTTATTTTGCGATAAACAGGTAATGCCTTAGGGCCCTTCTAGAGTATTTATGCAAGACAGATTATCAGCCAAGCAGAAATTTAGTTCTCTTTAATGATTATTCACACCAATTTCAAGAACAAATCTGCATTATTTTCTTATAGTTTTAAAATAACTTTAATTTTCCTGTGTTTCCTTCAGTTTCTGGTACTCAGGATTATGGCTTGCTTCATATTTTGAATTGTTTTTAGCTTAAGTCAATTAAACAAATATTCAGCAGTGATACTTTTTGAATGGTTTGGATTTTCTCTCACTAGTCATTTAATTTATACTGACTTTACAGCAATTGACACCTTCTGTCTATGAAGATATCTTGTAATAATGTCTAGTATCAACTCTATCTGGTGTCAGGTTGTAATATTCTGGTTACTACCTTCCTCTGCCACTGTCTTGCAGAGTTTCTGTGTCACCTCTGACTCAGAGTCATCACTTGCCTCTTGTTCCATGTCCCTAAGTACCAAATGTAGCAGGGTGGAGAAAAGGTGTGACAGAGCTGGCAAGACAAATACTGTACGGGACAATGGCTTAAAAGTGCTTTGGCCTGCCTCCTACCTTCACCATGTCTTGAGACCATGGAGGGACTCAATCTGCTCCTCTCATTTACGTCATGGCATTTACTCATGCAGGTTTATGTTGGGGTGAAATTCAGAAATCCACATCCTGCAGAGCAGGAGGGCAAGGACAGCACTCTAATTTACTCCACTTGAACTTGGGAGTTCTGTTCTTCTGGACCACAGATTAAGACCATGAATTGATGCCAGTTTTTTCTTGCCCATCCCAAATTAAATGAATGTCAACCAGCCATCTTGGAGCGTGCAAACTGGAGTGGTGCTGATGCCAACACCTAGTCACCATGCAAGTTCACCCTGCAGAGTGGAGTGTCTTGCTATGGACTTCATGATAAACAAGGCTTTAAGAAAATAGTAGGAGGCTTGTACTCTGGACAGACAGCCATGATCACCACTGATTGGGCATTCCATAGAGGAAAAAGTCCTTGGGCACTTCTGGACATTTTGTCCCATGTGCCCTTGGACTTAAGATCTTCCCTGCTTTCACTGCAATCCTTGTAGCTGATGGTACTTGGTACTTCGTGTGTCCTACTTGACACAATCATATCCAAGTGCAGCAGGGAGAGATGGAAATGATATAAAGCTAAAACAGAGAGGAAGGGTAAATTACAGCAGTCAGAAAAGTCATGGCACAATATTGGTTAACGGCATGGGACTTAAGTATTGATGAAGAAGCAGCAGAGGAAAAAGACACCTACCTCTGAAAACAATGGGGAAAATAACCCCATGGGATTTTGTCATTCCAGACAATAGGACAGCGGCAGCTCAGTTTTCTGTTGGCAGAGAAGGCATGTTGGCAGGGGGAAAGCATGACAGGTGTGTTGTTATATTCCCCTCTGGGCTGAACGACAAATGTTCATCTGAAATCTTACCGATGCAAAGCAGAGTGAGAGTATGAAAAAGTGGGAGAGTGGCATTCCCAGTATTCTGAAAATGTGCTGCAAATGAGCAACAGATGGAGCCTCCAGCCTCGGCAGCCTTTTCAAGCAGGCTTGCTCACATTGCAGGCTTGTCAGGTGTCTGAAACTGTAGGAAAGACTGTGATGATGAGGTTTCTTGTACTCACAAGCAGCCTAAGTACCACTAACAATTGCCCCAGAGCACTGAATATCTGTTCTTTCATGGCCTTTCCTAACACTGCATACACCCCTCATATTGCTACATACAAGAGGTTTTTTTGGGAAAGGGTGGATGAAATTCCTGGATACATGAAGATACTTGCTAAGCTCTGATACCCCAGCTTTCCACAGGACCAATGTAGTCTGATGGTGACTGGAATCTGTGTCCTGGTGACAGATGGGAGCTGTAAGCTGATTGTCCGGCTAATGTTTAATATCCAGCAGCTAGTATCCATCATCCTTGCTGCAGTTGTTTCTGTAGTGCAACAGATAGTAACCGGATGAGAGTATGGAAGGTGAATCTGTCCAGAAAATCCCACAAACACTCAAATTACAGATGATGGGTGGAAAACAGAAACACTAAGATCCTCTTGGTTCCATGGCAAAGTACTTCTTCAACACATGATGATTTGCCCTTTTCTCTAATAAAAAATGAGTGGAAGGGCCTACCATTTGCAAGGTCTCATTTAGAGCCTGATGAAGGGATGATTTCAATCAGTTTATTGTTCATATACTTTTTTTTGTTCCTTGTTTGTTTTGTTTAAATGTTTACAATGTTACTTGGTTTACTGTCTGGCTTAGAGTTTATTCTTCTATTAATTCCCAGATAGAATGTCAATGGCTAAGATGCAATTTTAATGAGCTATCAGTTCTAAAACACTCCAGACTTATGCCCTAATTAAACATAAACATGATGCAGGGTTGTGAAATTGTTCTGTAAAGGACTGCCTACAGCTACAGCTGAAAACTGTTCCACAGGAATATTAAAGAGACAGCTCCTGTCTACAAGACATATGCTGAAGTCAAAAGGAATAACAAAACTCAAGCACATTTGTGCTTTTACAGTTTGCAGTTTGCTTGAGTTGTGAGACAAAAAACCCCTGACTGTGGCAGTGTGTGTTCAGTGGCTGCTGAAGGGGAGTGGCAGGGCTTGGTCGTGCTGCTGGCAGTGGCACCAGCTCACCCAAGTGCTCGGGGGCTTGCTGTCACCACGTTGCTGTGCTGTGCCTGTCACCAGGCCATGTGTTTTCAGAGTTATTGCTTTTTTTTTTTATTATTTGTGAGAATGAGGACTGCTGTGCCAAACAAAACAGAATGAACAATGATTTGGAGTGTTTGCTGAAACACAAATGTTCTTGCAGAGCCTGAAGTGGCAGAGTGGGACAGGCAGCAGCAGATTATAGTTCAGAGCAGTGATTTTCATCATGTACTTGAGACTGACCTGGAGGCTTCTGCTAGCCTGTAGAATCTCACAGTCTCCAAAAATATTTTGTGAATTTGCTCTGGTTCAGAGATGTTCTGCATGTGCTGTGTTAGCCTTTGAAAATTATTTGAGAAGGGCCCAGAATCCTCACTGGGGAGTAGAAAAGGAGGTTGTCTCAGGAGAGGAAACAGCACATAAGGATTGAAGACTTCACATCTGTGTGCTAAAATCAAATGATGATCAGAAGGGTGAGGATTTGTGTATGGGATGCAGCTGCCTTGTCCACTCCAGAAGCCCATCCTGTCCCTGGGGCAACCCTTCCTGTATGTCCAGATTTGGTATTAGATCAGATTGTGGAGAAAGGAAAGGTGAGAATATGAGGATGGCAGCACAGAAGTAGCATCCCCTGAAGTTTCACACTGGTTCATGTGAAAAACCCATTATTTGATAGCTCTTATACTGCCTTGTACATGCTCGGGCTCTGTGCGTGTCTTCTGCTGGTTTGATCCATCTTTATTTGAACTTGTCACCCTGGCATCTCCCTATGGCCAGCAGAAAGGAGAAGGTTCCTCCAGAGCAAAATTTTCCTTGTCCAAAGACAGATGTTGAAGACAAAAAACAGGAGTAGTAATTGCTGAAATTTAAACTAGAGGAATGGCATTCTTCATTTCTCAGTGATACAAACCTGGGGAACTTCTATTCCTCCCTTCTACATCATGCAATCAAAGAGTTGGGATATTCGCCAGCAAATACCCTGGATATTTGGAACATGTCTTGATTTCCATTGATGTTCATTATTCTGAGGTGGTCATTCAGGTTGCCAGGCCCTGGGCCATTTGTAGTGACAAAGGGTGCCAGCCCAGGGGAGCAGCTCACCCTTGTCAGATGTACATCCTTTTCAGGTAAGGCTTTCTACCTGCCCAAGCTGCTCCTGCAGAGACTGTAGTTATTGCAGCAGATCTGGACCAGCTTGCTACACCTATAGACTCATTGCTTTTGGCAGATCTGGGCTTGAATAGATTGAAAAAGAAGTAAAGTTTTCAGATTAATTTATTTACATGAGAAAAAAAAAAAAGGTGAAGGAAAAGTTTTTTCACTGTCCTTATAGCTCTGTATCATCAAAACTGAATTCTGGAAAGAAGATGATAACTCTTGTAAAGAAAAAAAGGAAAATACCTTCTCAAGTACTTCATACCTTCTCAAAGGATTATATTTTTATCGTTTGTCTTTTACAAAAGTCTTCAAAAGCATTATGAATATATGTGAAGAACTGAAAAGTCAAGACAAAATAAAGAAGGCATAAGCTCTCCTACTTCTGAACGTATTGTTGTCTTCGTCATGGTCAGGTGCAGTGGGCACTACAGCAGCAGGACTTGGGCCCCATAGAGTTTTACTTTGAAGTCCTCGAGAAATTTGAACATCCCCCTGTCCCTCCCTTGGACAGCCTAGGTTCTCTGATCCCAGTTTGTAAGCCCACAGTCAAAGGATTCCGGGACAAAAAGCTGGCAGCCCAGGGGCTTTCCCAGGCCATTGTTTTGGAATTATGCATGACATGATTCTTAAAATGGCAGCTTGGCCATGTGATTCTGGTTCCAAAAAGACGAGACATGTGTTTGTGTGTTCTTTCCCCCGTGAAACCGTGTCCTTCTACAAACTAAAAGTTACATGTAAACTGCCATATAATGTGCATAATGTCCAGGGACTTTCTCTATATATTATACTTTTTTCCCTCTTGGTGGTTCTCAACAGTGAGGACCACATTCCCTTTGCACTCAGTTCTGATTAGGGGGAATGTGTGGTGAAGTTACCTGGGGAAAAGGCAAAAGGACAGACATATTTTCATCTCCTGCTTGACACTGCTTGCTATGGTGTGTCCCACCTGCAAGGTCCTTCATCATAGTCCTGCCAGATTCTGCACAGTTAAGCCAGAACTACCTCAGCTGTATCCTGGTCTCACATAAAAAAAACCAAAAAACAACGGGTCCTTACAGACAGATCCTGCCTTTTGCAGGCAGAGGAACTGAAATGAAGGGAGCAAGGAGAGTTCTTTGCAGCCTGCCAGCTGCCTCCTGTGCAGTATCTCTTTACTGAATAGGAATAAATGGAGCAGGGCTCAGATGGGCTACTTGTGATTGACAGGTGTCAGGATGTGTGCACGGCTTTGTCAGTCAAGCTGCTCCATGTCAATTGAACAACTAAATGGTTCAGGGTTCCACTTGTTTTCCCACTCTGAAATGATTATTAAAGTCATGCCAGAAGATATAGATTCCAGCATTCAGCACTTTTAGCCACAGCTAAATACGTGTCATAGAAATTCAGCCAGATTCTTAGCAAATTATCTTGTGTAAAATTTGGGTTCATCTGTGTGAACAACGATATATGTGTGAAGTGCATTCATAAACTGCATGGATATCATTCAGCATTTTTATTGCCTCTGCAGGAGATTCTGGAAAAAGAACTGCATTTTCAGATTGCATGCCTTTCCAAAATTTACGTAAACAAATAATCAATACAGCTCTCACTGTATATTTGTTATGATTGCCACATTGAGACCAACAACCATCTTTTAACTTACAGGTAAAATGGTGCCATTTTTGCCAGTGCTACTCAATGCTTGTTTGAAACTCCATTTGTATACAACTGTATTAACAAAAAAAATATGTTTTATTAGCTGTTGGTGGGTTTTAGGTTTTTTTTTTGTTTGTTTGTTTGTTTGTTGATTTGCTTTTAATCATAATTCATTATTCCTCTGTTATAGAAAATGTAGTTTTCCAGGTAAGTAATGGAAAAAATATTGTCATACATATGTAATATATGACATTAGAAAGGGTGATCAGTGAGTTGAGGTAAATATTGGTAAAGCCTGCAAAGACACAATCAAAGTTTGATAAACTTGATGGGAGACACTTGCAAGTAATTACCCATGAGTGGCTTTCCCTGTGTGCCACATTCAAAAGGACCAGGTCCTTTTTGTCCTCCCCAGATGTCTGTGTTGTATTTTTGCACGTGGCTTTTTTGTTAATTCCTTCCACGAAGCAAAAAAAAAATAACCCCATATGTAGTTGCTAAGTTGAGTTAAAGCTCTCTTCTAGAAAGGAAATAAAGAATCTATCTCTGTAGTCTCAGAAGGTCCCTTGCTGTCCACATTCTCTGTTCGTGTGAGGTTATGTATGTTTTTGGTAGATATTGCTTGTGCACAGCAAGGTAAATAAAACGTTGTATTAAGAACTTCTTTCCTCATTCAAGTCTCAGGGCAAAAAACCAAATAAACATTATTTTTCTTGCATGCAGCCAGTTCACAGAAACTCCCCTGCAGAAGCACACTTGTATACTTAAGGCTAGAGAATAAATGCTCTGACTCAGAGTCCTAAGGAGTAAGCAGCTCTTGTTCCCACAACAGGCAGCTGCTGCTGCCTTTCAGCTCAGCCAGGCTCTGTTGCCTCCATCAGCTCCCTGCCAGACACAAGTACAAATCAGCTTCTGTCTCATGTCTTAGGTTTTCTTTTTCTCTGATGATTTGTTTTTGCTAGTTACGTGCTAGCTCTCCTATGCCTAGGAGAAAAGAGTCTCTCCTTCACCAGGGGTGACACAATTACCTATCTCATCTTGGTGCCTTCTCCTTTCAGTACTGTGCAGATGCTATTTCTTTTACAAAGAAAGGGAAAGATTCAGTGAGCAGGGAGATAACTGAAATGTGATAGCACAAGTCAGGATTTATTATACCTTTGGCTAAATTTGGGTGGCATTTTTCTCTAGTATTTCTTGGCCAATTTCTGATTCTGGTGCTTCTTGACATGCCATCATTCTGCCAAGCATTTTGGTTTTATGTTGATGGTCTCTTGTCCAATACAGGAGCAGACTAGCCCAGTAGTCAGATTTCATATGCAAAACTGAATAAGTTATTGAAAAGACATGTATAAAGCTTAAAAGCTGTTTCTAACTGCAGTGCAGCTCAAGAAAAATGTCACCCAAAAACCTTCCTCCTCCAAAAGCCACATTATAAAATAACAACCAGCAAAGACTCCTTTGTTCTTTGTAACTACCACTGCACTCAGCTTTGAGTTGACAGGGTCTAATAAGAAAGACAGGTTAATGTCATCTTGCATTTGTAAAAGCCTTTTGTTATTATAAAAGAGTAATTAGGTCATCTCACCTTCAGTAATTAAATTTCAGAAATTCATACAAGTTTTCCTAAAGATTGGGTAAGGAGCATGCTAGATTTGTTTGAACCATAAGAAAAATAAAT
The DNA here is from genome assembly GCF_001522545.3 of Parus major. Classification (NCBI taxonomy): domain Eukaryota; kingdom Metazoa; phylum Chordata; class Aves; order Passeriformes; family Paridae; genus Parus; species Parus major. The sequence continues at coordinate 61,072,239 of NC_031768.1, read as the reverse complement.
TTAAACCAAGGTCTCACCTCTCTTTCAGTGAGATAAGTGTTATGTTTCCAAATGCAGCATCTGCCTCTGGCTGGTCTGCCTCATGAGGATGTACAATTTCACCTTTTTTCTTACACTAAAGAAGAGTGATATTCAGGAGCTGTCCAACTATTTTATTTAATGGAAAGTGATTTTTTTAAATGAAGACATTTTATACCAAAATTTAGCTGTTGCTGATTGAGTTTACATTTTATGTGTGAATTAAAAAAGAAGAAAAAGAAAAAAGGATTTTTTTTGGAGGACCATGCCAAATCATACACATGATGAATTGAATATTTCTGTGTGTTTATATGAGGTCTTGTGGTGACTAACCAAAATAATAGACCCAATTCTTCCATGTTCTCCTAGTCCTTTGCTGATTTTTCTTCTTGGCTGGGCTATTCCACCAAGACCAAATATTTTGTACTAATTATTTGACCATTGATAGTACAACCTCACTGGTGATCTAGTTTAAAAATGACTCTAAACTTTAAGGAAGGATGAGAGACTAAGATATCAGAACTAAAGTCTTCTTAACTATAGTTTAGTCAAGTTTATATAGTTTTAAACTATAGTTTAAAATGGACATATAGCTGATACTGGTTTGAAATAATTGTGTTTTCACAGAGAAAACTATATGGAGACAGCACACTAAGAGAAAAATAACCTTAATATCTGAATTCCCCACAGGATGAAAATTTTTATGTTTCTATTGACCTTACAAAAATGCAGGAATTTGAAGTTCACTTGGGAGAAATAATATTCCAGGAAAATCATATTAGAAATATAAACTATCTTTCCTAAAACTGAGTGATTTTCATCAGATCCACAGGTTTCAGGTACATTTGAAAAGGAAATAATTTTTATTAACGTCAAATCTATGCTCAGCGGCTGACAAGGAAATATCCAATTTTGAAAATCTTGCCTATTACACTTTATAATGTTCCAAGCTCATCTGTAGTTAATGAGCCACTTTGTTGCTCTGAAGATGATGAAGTTTGTTTCTGAGATATATAGAACTGCTCCAAGTTCTCATATCTGGGATAATCTGGTTGTGTGAGTCTTGTCCTAGGGCCTCCCAAAATTCTTCATCTTTATTCCTAAATGCATTCTAGGACAGACTGAATATCTCATATCTGAAATGAGGAAGGCGAGAGCTCAGCCTGACAAACCTTCCCTGTGCCTCCTGTAGCACTCCAAAAGATTTGTCAATGGATGCTGTGTAGTGCTAAGTTTTGATTTTGTCCTGATTCAGAAAAATATAGAGAAAATTCACAGGCTGAAGAGGATGCTGAAGATTAGGCAGGCATTTGAAAAAAATTGCAGAAATGAGGCTTGTAATGTCTCCAGTCAGAGTCATGTTTAACAGTGAGAAAAGCTTTGCAGTAAGAACGTAAATGTAGTTTTCAGAGTGTAAGGCAAGTTTGATCATTAAGCTGGCAGTAATGATTAACAAACCAAAATATTTTATGGCTCATAAACTCTTAATAGACAAGTTCCTTATGCAAATAACAACCCTTTAATCCCTTGCCCAAAGAGAACTCCTTCTGAGATGATAAAATACTTTAAATAATTCAACTTGTAGCTTCTGTGTATTATGGGGCATCTTGAGCAAACTCAGCAAACATACTGTGCTTCTCAGGAGGACAACAGCCTGAATTTTATGTGCAAGTTCACTTTCCTGAGATTCCCAACCAGTTTTGCAGGCCTAGGGTGTGGATGCGTTCTGCAGAACTTCTGCCTGTGCAGTGTCATGAATAAAATCTCTTAAGAAATCCACCCTGATTAAAATACTGTGTTTAGTTATGTACAGTTAATGTTCTTATCCCATTGGTAAACCTTGTACCCCTTGTTTACTCCAATGGTTATTAGTAATTCTTAAAAACGAGATTCACTTAATAAATTATAAAAAGAATTTAATATAAATAAAAAGACAATTAGGAGACAAAA